>NC_080394.1:35406875-35706875 GCF_028751815.1 Salvia miltiorrhiza | reverse complement strand
GCTCAGCGACGATTGAATCCTATTATGATGGATGTCGTGCGCAAGGAAATCCTTAAGTTGCTGGCCGAAGGGATCATCTACTCTAACGCTGATAGTGAGTGGGTGAGTCCCGTGCATGTCGTGCCAAAGAAAGGAGGAATGACGGTTGTGCGCAATGACAAGATGGAGTTGGTACCGACGCGTCCTACGACGGGGTGGCGGATGTGTGTTGACTATAGGAAACTCAATGCCGTCACCAAGAAGGATCACTTTCCTCTCCCTTTTGTTGATCAAATGTTAGATCGTTTAGCTGGGCATGATTTTTATTGTTTTCTTGATGGTTTGTCAGGATATTACCAGATCGCGATCGCCCCGGAAGATCAACTCAAGACTGCCTTCACCACTCCTTTTGGGACGTTTGCATGGAAGAAGATGCCGTTCGGGTTGTGCAATGCACCCGGGACGTTTCAACGATGCATGATGTCCATATTCTATGAAATGATTGGTAAATTCGTGGAGGTTTTTATGGATGATTTTTCGATTTTTGGGCAGTCATTTCATGATTGTTTGACGAAGATTGATGTAGTGTTGCAAAGGTGCATTGAAAGTGGCTTAACCTTGAGTTGGGAAAAGAGTCATTTCATGGTTACACGTGGTATTGTCTTGGGTCATGTGGTGTCTAAGCATGGACTAGAGGTCGACAGAGCTAAAGTGGAGGTAATCCAAAAGTTACCACCCCCTATTGATGTTAAAGGAATTAGGAGTTTCTTAGGTCACGCCGGTTTTTACCGACGTTTCATTAAAGATTTCTCTAAAATTAGCCAACCTCTATGCAAACTGCTAGCTCAGGACATTCCGTTTAATTTTGATGACTCTTGCATGAATGCCTTTGAAACATTAAAACTAAAATTGAGCTCTGCCCCGGTGGTGATTGCGCCTGATTGGTCATTGCCCTTTGAAATTATGTGTGATGCGTCTAACTCTGCTGTAGGAGCTGTGCTAGGTCAGCGTGTGGATAAGATGTTACGTGTAATTTACTATGCTAGTTTAACTCTGAACAGTGCACAAGTAAATTACACCACTACTGAAAAAGAGATGCTTGCTGTGGTCTTTGCCTTAGATAAATTTCGTGCCTACATCATTGGGTCTAAGGTTATTGTTCATAGTGACCATGCTGCGCTGCGATATTTGATGACTAAACCTCAAGCTAAAGCTCGTCTGATCCGTTGGATTTTACTGTTGCAAGAATTTGATGTAGAGATCAGGGATAGGAAAGGGAGCGAGAACCATGTAGCTGACCACCTTTCACGCTTGGATAATCATCGGATAGAGTCGAATCTTAATTGCATCCCTGAATCTTTTCCTTTTGAGCAAACATATGCATTAACCTTTGACAAGTGCAGCGCTGCAGAGTCCAGCTTTACCGAGCCCAGCTCCACCGAATGCAGCGCTGCCCAGCCCAACGCAGCTCAGTTCATCCCTGCGAGCCTTGCCGAAGTCAGCGTTGATAAGCTCAGCGCTGTCCAGCCCAGCACTGCCGAACTCAGCGCTGCTCAGTCCAGCCCTGCGAGCGCCGAGCCCTGGTATGCCGATATTGTCAATTACTTAGTTTGTGGTATTCTACGACCTGAGCTGACATCGCAGGAGAGAAAGAGATTTTTAGCTCAGTGCAGACACTACTATTGGGAGATTCCTCACCTCTTCAAGCTTGGAAAGGATGATGTCATTAGACGGTGTGTGCCGGCAGAGGAGCAACAACAAGTGTTGAAGATGTGCCATGAAGATCATTGTGGTGGACACTTTGGGGGGCAGAAAACAGCACATAAAATTCTTCAATCAGGTTTGTTTTGGCCTTCCATTTTCAAAGATGCACACATTTTCACTCTTGCATGCGATAGGTGCCAGAGAGTAGGAAATATCGGCCGCAGGAATGAGATGCCTCTCCAAAGCATATTAATTGTCGAAATTTTCGATGTGTGGGGCATTGATTTCATGGGGCCATTTCCTACTTCACATGGGTTTCAATATATTTTACTTGCTGTAGATTACGTGTCCAAGTGGGTTGAGGCTATTCCCACGCGAACATGTGATGCTAATGTGGTACTTAAGTTTGTGCAAGAGAACATTCTTTCTAGATTCGGATTTCCTAGAGCCATCATTAGCGATGGAGGCAAGCACTTCTGCAACAAGTTGTTTGCAAAGCTCATGAAGAAGAATGGAATCACGCACAAGGTAGCAACACCTTATCACCCGCAGACCTCTGGCCAAGCCGAGACGAGCAATCGGCAAATCAAGGGAATTTTGGAGAAAACAGTTCAACCCTCGCGCAAGGACTGGTCCGCAAAGTTGAATGATGCTCTTTGGGCGTACAGAACTGCCTTCAAGGGCGTGCTTGGGATGAGTCCGTACCGTCTCGTCTATGGCAAGGCCTGCCATCTGCCGGTGGAAATTGAGCATAAAGCTTATTGGGCGATCAAGGCTGTTAACTATGACTTGGACTCTGCTGTGAAGCAGCGCACGCTACAAATGGAGGAGCTAGATGAGCTACGCAATGAGGCGTATGAGAATGCGAGAATTTACAAGGACAAAGTGAAGCGACTCCACGATCGCCGCATTTGCCACAAGAAGCTTTGCCCTGGAATGAAGGTGCTCTTGTTCAATTCTCGACTTAAGTTATTTCCGGGAAAGCTGAAATCCAGATGGAGCGGTCCATTTTTACTCAAAGAGGTGTTCGAGCATGGTGCGGTAGAGCTGTTGAACGAGCACACAAAGGAGAGTTTCCGAGTGAATGGCCATCGAGTGAAGCCGTACTACGAGCACCAGAGCTCGCCTATGGAGGTGGAGTCTCAAGCTCTGCACAACCCTAGCTGAAGTTCAACTCTGAAGTCGGGCTGGAGACTTTAACTCTAGCGCTTAGTGGGAGGCAACCCACCTTTGGTTTATTTTTAATTTTTATTTTTCTTTTGCTTTCTTTGTTTTCGTTGTTTGTTTTGAGTCTTTCCTCAGTTTTGGTTGCCATGTGGATACTTTGATGTTGGCGTTCATGTTTTGACTCCAGCGCTGCCAGCGCCTTAGCTCCAGCCCGCCCATTCGGTTGATTTATGCTGAACAATTCCATCGGCATTGATTTTTGCCACCCGCATAAATCAACCGAATTGGTCAGCGCTGCAAGAACTCCTCCGCCACCCGCCACCCGCACCCGTCAGCGCCTATAATGGCATAGTTACCAAGCTAAGGTCAAGAATTGCCAATAATGGCTAAGGGAGAAAAGACGCCATAAAAGCCAACGCTGGCAAAAGAAAGGAAAATAGCTGAAGGAGTCAGCGTTGGCAAATAAAGGCAAGGCCGATTGAGTGAAGCAGTCAGCGTCGCAAATTTTGGGGGAAAGAGTATCTTCAAAAAAAAAATAAAAAAAAAATAAAAAAAAAATAAAAAAAAAATTTTGGGTGGCAAAATAAGTGAGCGTTGAAAATGAACGATGGATAAGGTTGCCAACGCCGACAAAGGGAAAAAGGGAGCCAACACTTAAAAAAAAAAAAAAAAAAATTAACTCCTTCGTCAACACCCAACCACCCGCTGACCAGCCCGCCACGGAACGCCAGCGCTGCCAGCACCTACGCGCAAGCCCGCCCAGCCACGCCCCCGTCAGCGCTGCCACCCGCCAGCGTTGCCCGCCCGCCAGCGCTGCTAAACCGCCCAGCCCGCCCAGCCACGCACCCGCCAGCGCACACAGCCACCCGCTCCCGTCAGCGCTGCCACCCGCCAGCGCTGCCAGCACCTCCGCCCAGCCACCCGCCACCCGCCCAGCGCTCTCGCTCTCCATATTCAGCGCCGAACCATACCAGCGCTGACCAGCCAGCCCGGCTTCTTCGCTCCACACCGCCAGCGCTGCCAGCCGCCAAGACCGCCCAGCCACGCCCCCGGCAGCGCTGCCACCCGCCAGCGCTGCCACCCCGCCAGCCACGCCCCGCCCAGCCACACCGCCACACGCCAGCGCTGCCAGCCACCCCGCCCAGCCACACCGCCACACGCCAGCGCTGCCAGCCGCCAAGACCGCCCAGCCACGCCCCCGGCAGCGCTGCCACCCCGCCTGCCCTCTCCTCGCCCAGCTCTCCACCCGCAAAGACCACAACCCCAATGAATCCCTCTACGCCACCATCATCCACAAGCTCGCCCTCGCCAACAACTTCGACGCCATCGAGTCACTGATGCAGCAAATCAAGGCCATGCGCAAATGCCGCCTCTCCGACAGCGCTGACCATCTAGCCCGCTGCGGTCTGCCAAATGCCAGCGCTCTCCAAATTCAACACGGCAGAACGTCAGCGCTGCTACATGAAAGCGCTGCCAGCACCTTCACTCTCCATTTTCAGCGCGCCAAATGCCAGCGCTGCCAAATGCAAGTGCCTTCGCTCCCAAAGATTCAGCCTTGCTGCCACCCTGCCCTGCTGCGCCCAACACCCGTCAGCGCTGAACTGCCCTAGCGTGGGGGAACTCGTTAGGCGACTTGATTTCGAATTTGGCGATGGCGTTGAAAGGTGGGGCTGACGGCGCGCATTTGGCGATATCCAACTGCTTCGTGGTTTCGCTCTTCAACACGCTGAGTCAGCGCTGCCTTTCTATTCTACAGCTACCAATGCTGCCACTCTCCACTTGCAATAGACAAAGCCCTTTCTTAATCGCCCCTCACGATGCTTCAGTTTTTCAATGCCGATAATCAGGGACGTTTTCTAAACTATTCGTATTTCTTTTCTTCCCTGAGGACATGGCATGCTTTTAGTGTGGGGGTGTTTTCTTGTGCTTATATTAAAAAAAAAAAAAAAAAATTGGCGAGATTAGTCTTCTATGCTTAGTTTTTGGTCTTTGTCTCATGCGAATTTTTATGAATTTGTGGAAGAGAAGATGGTTTTCGATGTGCATTTAGGGTTTGTGAATGAATGGTGGTTATTCTTGTTTTATTTTTAATATGCGTATCTTGATTATGCAAAGAATTATGAGTTTTGTTGCAACATGATTGTAAGTTAGTAAAACGTGATTTGTCCGGTAGATACTAGAAGGAGTATTGTCAGTGTGATTACCTACGATTGTATCTTATCTGTGAAATGTGAAAAATGTTGGACGAATTGCCAACTCTGAAAATTCCAGCTCTGAAACATCTGGCCTGTTCTGAAAACGTGACAGCTCTGAGTCTCTGCTCCTCTAGACTAACTATGAGCATGGGAAACCACGTGAAAATACTTTGGATTACATCCAAATGGTTTTATTTCATGAATTATGGCTCAACTGTTGAAAATCTTAAGCACAAAAAGTGTGAAAAATGGGGATATTGATTATAAAGGTGATCACATTAGGGAATTCACTTCTAGCGGAGAATCGGGTCTGATCGAATTACTTGCATTACTCTTTTGTTGCGTCTTAAACTTTGAGTTAGTTGCATGATCAAGAGATGTGTGTTGTTGATAAAATTTTGAATTGACTTTGTGAATGTTTGGATGGAAATTTGCATTGTTGAAATCAATCTCTTCCTAGGATTCATATGGATTTTGCTTGAGGACAAGCAAAAGGCTAAGTGTGGGGGGGTTGATTTATGCTTAATTGTTCTAATTTTAGGGGTTTGCATGTGCATATTTTAAATTAAATCTTCTGGAAATTGGTGCGTTTTATGGTTTGTTTGATGCTTTGCAGGAGATTTAGGTTTATAGATGGAAGAATGCAATTTTGGAGATTTTTGGGCTAAAAATGGTGTTTTTAGCAGACATCGACATAGCAGAGCTAAGTGCCAGAGTCAACTACCAGCGCTGACCATTTTCAGCTCAGCTCATAACTGCCAGCGCTGACCATTTTCAGCTCAGCTCATAACTGCCAGCGCTGACCATTTTCAGCTCCACCCATTCTTGCCAGCGCTGACCATTTTCAGCTCCGCCCATTCTTGCCAGCGCTGACCATTTTCAGCTCCACCCATTCTTGCAGCGCTGACCATTTTCAGCTCCGCCCATTCTTGCCAGCGCTGACCATTTTCAGCTCCGCCCATTCTTGCCAGCGCTGACTATTTTCAGCTCCGCCCATAAATGCCAGCGCTGACTACTTTCCAGCTCCGCCTATTTCGCCAACGCTGACTTCCTTTCCCAAGCATAATCATCGGAGTTCACTTTCCAGAGCTATGTTTATTCTTTCCAGCTCCGCATATTCTTGCCAGCACCATTACTTTCCAGCTATGTTTATTCTTGCCAGCACTGATTACTTTGCAGCTATGCTTATTCTCACCAGAGTTAGGTCTATAAATAGGGTTTCATTTCTATTGTAAAATCATCTATCTTTTGCTATAGTTGTAGACTCCATCTTTGAGATCTCTTGGCATCCGAAATTTAGAATTTATTGCTTTCATAGTTCTTTTTCATAGTATTGAAAATTCATTGTTTTTAGTTAGTTTTCGATTTAGTTAAGTTTTTAGTTATTTATTGGATTGTGATTGCGTGACACAATTACACGTTCAAGACATTTACGGTATTTCGTATTTCAATTCAATTTATTTTCGTTTAATCATGTTTATGTTTTTAGTTCATGTTTATGCTTTCTTTTTAATTATGCAATTTAAATTATGCACTTTAATTTCATGCCTAGATTAGTTTTATTTTTAATTTACAAGTACTTAATTTCTTAAGTTAGATTTTATTTAAGTTGTTTTAATTCTGCCTAGGGTTAATAATTTAATTCGCCTAGTAATTTTACAATTTGGTTTTAATTCAGTTTTAAGTTTCAGTTCTAGATTAATAATCAAACTCTTTACTGCTTTCTTTTATTACTTTTTCCCACGATACTACTAGAAGCCCTTTAAGACTTTCCTTGAGAGATGACACTGGGTCAACTTACCATCACTAGAATGTCCTTGTTCTATTGCAAGTCAAACTAGATGTGTTCTAGGTTGAGTCAATAATCCTTTATTGAAAACCAAACGAGCCCTTAAGATGCTCATAGGATTAGGCAAGACATTAAACAAGATTATAGCCTTATCTTCATAATATATAACAACATCTATATTTTCAAGATCATCTATAGACTTGTTAAACTCCTCAAATTGATCTTCCATGCTTTTCTCTTATGTTATCTTATATAAAGTTGATTTGCAAGTGACTTAGTCATCAACAATGATTCTAATTTTGCCCATGCCTTCAATGCCCTTTCTTCTTTCGCAACCACTATCTCCAAGGCAGAGAGAATTATGGCACTGTGACTATATGAGCCTTGCTCATCATTTCAACCATATTTTTTTTTTGTCTTCGATTCCTTCGCAAGTTTCTCTGAATTCAGAGCATCAACGAGACCTTATTGCACAAGAATCGCTCTCATCTTGATTCTCCATAATCGAAAATCGTTATTTCGATTAAACTTTTGCATCTCAAACTTAGCCACAGACATAGTCGTGAATTTGATTATGGTGGACGGCGCCAATTGTTGATTCTTCAATAAGAACTCAACAATGACTAGAATGACAATTAATTATTCTCAAGAATATGAAACCTTAAACATGCATGAGCAACAATAAAACGACGCGATCAATTACATGGTTCGACAGAATTGCGTACGTCAATAGAGGGTTACTATGATCTTATTGCTGCGAACCTTTCTACACAAAACAACCAAGAAATTGAAGGGTGCAGAAGATGAAGCACTCTCCCCAAAATTGCTCCAATTTACAAGCTCACTCTCTTCCATTCTATCTCTCTATTTTAGTTGTATCTACCCGGTGAGAAAATGTGTTGTTATGTTTCCACAATAAAATATACAACTTATATATCACCTAGAGTAAATGAGTAGATAAGTATCACCCAGAATCAGCTTAGGGTTTGGGCTTATAACCACATTAGCTGCCTCAGCTGTTAGCCAAACAACCTTTGTAACAACTTTGCGACTTAGTCTCTTAAGATTTATCTATCTCTTGAACAATAAGAAAATTTTGCAGCCACATATCTCCACACTTTAATTAATAATTATGATTTGTTTCTAAATAAAAGAAATTAAATGAAAAAATGAAAAAAAATCGAAAACTCAATAATAACATATACACATAACACCAAAAATAGAATAGAGAATTTTATGCGAAGAAAATCTGGGTCGCGAACATAGTTTATGAGCTGAAAGGCTCATCCCATAACACAAGGCTAGCTAAAGAGCCTTTTTTTCATGGTTAAATTGATTTAATTGTACACATCAATAGATCAAAACTTTGTGGTAAGCAAAAACAATCTTTTTCCTTTTCCTTTTCCCTTTTATGAAAAATAGTAAACATTTACACTTGTGTACTGTACAAGCCCTCATCGGATATAATTGATCGTCAATTAATGAAAAGGGTGAAAAACCACAGTGCAGTTAAGAAAGAAATAAAAAAAGAAGGGAAGCAGTAAAAAAAGATGAGGTTAGAAGCAAACAAACATGCATGAAAGCCACTTGTGGCATGCTCAACAGAACAGCACACAACGGTTATGGCATCCAAACCGTATGCTTTGAATCTATTGTCTCCATTTTCTCTGCCTAACTTTTGGTTGTTAATTAAATTATTATTTCTATATTGTTTGTATTATTGTATATGTTCAATTTTCTAGTTGTGGGTTGATGTTCAATTTGTATTGGGAGGATCGATTTTGTATGGTAGATATTTTATTTTGACAATTTATGAATGGTGTGTGGTGAGTCTAACCCATCTCAGATGGTGTTAGTATTCGAATAACAGCGTACGTCGTGGTACGATATGCATGGCATGTGTGGATGATAAGTTATAGATATAGTATGAAATCCTAAGGCAAAGAAGTAATTCGATGCATCTCTATTAATAAAAGGAGCATGCCTGTGTAATAGCATTGATAAAGACAAACAAAATAAAGGCAAATTTATTGATTGAAGAGATTGAATAATAAGTGAGTCAGGTGAGGACCATTGAGACTATCCTTGTAGTGGAGAGCTGTTCTTACCTCTAATTAAAATTAAAAGGGTTAAGTACCAAATACCCCCCAACGTTGGGGCCCCTATCGCGTATAGGACCCTATAGTCAGGGTCCGCGCTGTTTACTACCTCAACGTGGCTAAACCTAAGCAAATCCTCCCCCCCTCCAACGTTGGGCCCCTATCGCGTATAGGACCCTATAGTCAGGTATTAAGTACCAAATACCCCCCCCAACGGTGACTTAATGCAGGGGGGTATTTGGTATTTGAGGGGGGATTTGCTTAGGTTTAGCCACGTTGAGGTAGTAAACAGCGCGGACCCTGACTATAGGGTCCTATACGCGATAGGGGCCCCAACGTTGGGGGGGTATTTGGTACTTAACCCAAATTAAAACTCTGCCAATATCTCTCACCACCGATGAAAAAATTCTCATGCCACAATACTTTTTCAAACACTTTTTCACTTTCAATTTTCAAATGAAAGTTGTAGATGATGTTTATTGAGAATGAAGACGACTGCTGGCCTGCAAATTATGCATATTGTTTTTTTTTTTTTATGATTATTATTGTTGTGGATTCTCTGCATTATGTATTTATGTTGACTCATTTCAAGATGTTCATCCATTTCAAAAGGCCTGGTCAATGATCATCATTGAATATTTAACCACAAGCAACAACTTTTATAGCGAATATCGTACTATTATGGTGAAATTCATTATAATGAACCCCAAATTCTTTCCCTAAGAACAAAAAAAAAACCCAAATTCTCTCTCAAAAAAAGAGAACTTATAAATGCCACATTGAATTCACCAATCTCAACAAAAATAAAATAAACAAATTAAAGAACCTCTGCAATCAAGCAGTAACAAGCATGAGTCTCATTCCGAGATGGCCATGGGCTGTTTGAGCCCGACCATATCAGGCCCAACTGTGCTGTGCCCGGCGAGGCATAGATTTTTGCTTAATTCATTCCATTTTGGTCCCCTTGTAATATACTACCTCTGTCCACACCAAGAGTATACATTTCTACATTCATGTAGAAATTTCTACATGATTGTGGTATACTCTTCGTGACGGAGGAAGTGGTATTTTTATTTATTTTCGGTATATATTGATATAATATTTTATGAGTTACAATAACTAATATACGTATAATAGCTAAATGTAATGAAATTTGACATGTGAGTAATAAATCTAGTGGGAACTCGCAAGTTAACAAAAAAGCATAAATGCTGCAAGCCAAAGAGGAAAAAAAAAAAAAAAAAAACCACTGGGTGGTTGCTTAGATATCTCTGAAATAGGTTAATTAATATATCCATAAGTCACACCCCATTCGGCAATGGAAATGGAAATAGCATCAATGGCTAATGAATAAGACAATACCTTGCACTTAATATACATATGGAAGTATCCTCCATGGAACCGTTTTCTTGTATTCAGCCCAAATGTCTTTGTATTTCTGCGCGCACCGCGTTTCGTCTCTTCTCTCTCTCCATATTAGCAGTATGAAAAGGTATGTGGGATAAAAATATGGAACTGGAGAACTGCATAGACATTGTTTAAGCATTATTTCCAGTTTTCTAATCAAGGGGAAAAAAGCATACAAGGTTACCTTATCCCACAAGGTAAACTGAAGGACAGAGCTACCAACAAGTCCCCAAGATAGTTACTGTGCCTCGCGATGCCCCTGAAAAAGGCAGAGCATGACGAATTTTATACGATGAAGCATCATATTCAAAGTGAAAATTGTTGTCATCTGAAAAATGAGCTTCATTAATACGGTTGGTTAGATAATGCTTCCAGTAACCTGACTATAGCATAGTATTTGCTGTGATTTCCATCCAAGAATGCTACAGATACAACAGTGAACTGACTTCGATAGGTTTCAAACTCTCAGGCTATAACACCATCTGCAATGTTTTCATTTGTCTCTACTATCTTAATGGGCTTGAGATGTGCAAGGATTTAACAAGTGGTGTAAAGGGCACTAGGTGTCCGTAAGGATTGAAGATGTGTCAATTCATTATATTTCATAAACTTGTTGGAGATCAAGGAACACCAGAGGTTCCAAATAGCAGAGAAGAACATACCAATAACCAGAAGCAAGCAGCTTCCCCCCAATGACCTTTGGAGGTCTTCCCCAAATTAGTGCTTTGGGATTCTTTTTGAACACATGTTTCTGCTTATTAGCTCCTCTAAAGATCAGATACCTTCCCAAAAAATCGCAAAACAAGAAAATAGGTAAATAATTTGGCATGAAGCATCAACAAGATTGTGAAGTTTCCCGCAGGAAAGAAAGTTAGTAATGCTACTACACAGCTGCAATACAAGAAGCTATGTCTGAAATGAAAAATGTTACCCCATAAAGAAGACGAGACAGTTTGCAATAATAGCTGCAGTTGTCAGCTCCACTTTATTCCTTAGAAGCCACCAACCCTTTCAAACACAGGGAAATAAATAAATAGCCACATTTTTATTTTATTCAAAAAAAGAAAAAACAGTTGCTCGATAGTATTTATATACAAAACATAAAATTTCAATAAAATAGGTTGCAACAAATTTACAAAAAACTATTCTAGTTGTAAATAAACCACTGTGAGGTCAGTTTTGGTGCATGCTACTTATTCAGAAAGTGAAAGAAAAACAAAGAAAATGAGTAGAACACACTAATTGCAGCAATATACCCTCTCAATGTAGTTGAATTTGAGCAAACAAAAATCAGACATTTTGAGACAGTGTACTAGTAATATTATGCGGAATACCATGGGAATAGATCAACTTTTCTTATTGTAAAGTATAATGACTATCTTGTTGCATGCATAGAGTAAAGGCACAAAACACATAAGTGAAAATACTTAGCGATATAGCAGAGACAATATTGGCATTTCTAGAAAATTGCAGGTGTATAGACAATAGATAACTATATAAAACTAAAATGCAAAATATGAAGGTTATTTCATAGGAACATGATCATTCAAAAAAAACCAGTTTCTATTGTGGGCCAAAAGTATGTAGTCTGAGAAAGGGGTATTTGTCTTTGTATTAGCAATATGCATCAGTCCCAAACTAACAATGTCTCTACTCAGAAGTCTCTAGAAACTCAAAAAATTACATAAAGATAACTTATTAGAAATGCGACCTAATTGAAAGGATGTTAACGTAGCTCAGATGATTCGGAGGAATTGATAAAACCATTACATATCTTTAGCAAAAAGCTTTTGTTGTATACCTGGATACTGAATGTGAATGGTATCCAGACTATATCGCCAAACACCAGCATGAACCCCAATCTCTCAGCAATTATGTCCCATCTGAGAACATGCCAACAATTGAGGTTAGATCAATAAATTTGTCAGATGTGAATGAAATTGCTAATAACTGACTAGAGGATAGAGAACATTTGAACTTATATAGAGACGGAAGAACTTTAGTTGTAATTAAACTATTAGAGGATAAAACTCAGTAATGAGGAAATAAAGATATCTCTTATAAGTATTAAGTACAACAAAAATACAAGTTAATAAACCAGATCAGTTGGAATCACAAACACTAGCAAGAACAAAGTCATCTACTTACGTGGAGGTCATATACTCTTCGTGTACAAAGTAATCCATAATGTATATCTGCATTAGAAGGGAACAATGATAAGGACGTTAGCCACCCAGCTAAGAAGAAAATTCCAAAAAAGGGAGAAACAAAGAAGTAAACTAGAGAAGAAATCTTCAAAAAGTAAAACAACTTACAGTATCAACTTACAACACAAAATAGCTGGTAAAGAATCATTGATTGGCTTAAATTGCTTTCTTGAATGCATTTTACAAGAACAGAGAGATTTATAAGAAGCCATCCCAGCATACCAGCTCTAACAAAGTAGAATCTGTGGAATAAATTGTGATATTAGGATGAGATGTTATAGCTTAGATAAGTTTGTTATTTATAACAGTTCATGCAATTTAGCCTTGTAATAATTTTCTATAGTTCATAAAATGAGCATTGCCATGTCACTAAGTAAGTGCAGTTTAGAGATAAGTATACAACTAAACCTTTTAAAGATCACAATAAAATATCAAACATTATTTACTGAGTGATTTTTGGGGACTTGTAATCTCAAGGCAGCTAAGTTTCTCGGTTAGAAATGTACTTGAGGTCGAGTCCCATGAATTGAGGATTCAGCTGTATCCCAAACCACCTGTCAGATGACGTTCTGCAGATTAGAACTTGAAGTGCAAATTGATGATTGATCATTTTCCAAAAGTTGGGAAAAATTTAAACCAACATGAAAATAATGTGTCTCTAATTGTACAAAGTTCATATATAACCATTTTTTTACTTCTTTTTGCATAATTTTCTTTATGAATTACTTATTACTAGACATATAGGCATATCAATACTGTTCATAGTTCAACACCAATACATTTAGACATGCCAATCGGAGCAGATGTACATTGTTTTATAATTCAAAGAAGCAATAAAGATGCACATATTAACATTAACAATCATCTAAACCATATGCATGTTTACAAGCAATATGAAAAAGAATATACATTGTTCGGTATTCACAGAAGGCCCCAAACAAGCACATATGTCATAGGAGAATATATCTGTCAAGATATCCCTAGTGAAATGCTACATTTGTTACCAGTCCTCAATTAGGTTTCCTGTGGTATGAGGTTTGAAAGAAGAACTTTGATCACGGGATCTGCAGCCAACCATATAGAGAAGATTTGTTACCTGGAACAGGCACATGATATAGAAAATTTAAGAAAATTGAATAGCTACCACAAGGTGATACCAACGAGTTGTAGCTGATGGTCATAAAGGATGCAAGGGAAACCTTAATGATAAATCTACAAAAGTTGGCATTGCTGCATGGTTGCATGCTTATGCATATTTGATGCACAATTGTAAAATCAAGCAACCAGTCATGTAAATGTGGCTAGATGGAGCAAGATGTTGAAAGATGCTCTAAGGCAGTAGTACTTGCATTTGAATGCAAACAAATGTAAACATATTTACATTCAACAAAAGGGTACAACATTGCTAATCTAAGTTATCTAACAATTCTGACCCTTTCACATGAAGAAAACAAAACGAGCAGCCAATCCTGAAACTTACCAGTACACTGAATACTAGTGTTGCCGATAGAAGCTCGAGACCTCTATCAGCAATAGCCTACATAGAAAAGGATACACTTCAGTATAACTTCATTCCAAAATCAACCACATATTTGAAGTGAAACATTATCAAGGATAATAATCAGGTTTCAAATTTAGGTTAATCTCGCTTAAAGCTTCTCACCGTAGGTGATAAGAGATCCATCCAGCCACCAATTCCAAGCAGAAAAATCAATAAAACAAGCAATAATAAACCTAGAACACAAAAGCAAAGGATAAATCAAAACGAACTCAAAATCGGAGTACAGAAGTGAAGAAAGCCGTATTTCAGACCATTACAACGGTAATGCAGGCGAGTTCCATCTGATAAAGTCACTCCAGGTACAATTTTACCCGGCAAAATGGATCCAACAATCACCAGATAAGTGACATATCCGAGCAGCATAGAGACCTATCGAAAATATAGTGCAAGATAATCATTCGTCAGAATTAGATGAGCGAGACAGAAATCTGTGAGTAGAGAGGGAAAGCGGAGTAACCGAAGTCCATGAAGGAGTGAAGGCGAGGAGAAGCAGACCGAGATTCATCCTCAACTTGAGATTCAATCACTATCTCCGCTTTAGGACTGCTATCAGGTAAAAAAAATGTTTGAGCTTAATTCAAAACTAATGGGGAATATTTCACAGATAGTAAGTGTGTGTGAAGTTGGTTTAGCACTAATTTCTTTTTTTTTTTGATAAGTTACACAAATAAATAATAAAATTTAAAGACCGCACCACTATGAACTCGAATCCAGGACCTTAGGCCTTGGGCATTAATCATCTATCGCTAGGCCAACACACGCACACGATTTAGCGCTAATTTCACTCTTCAAATCTCAGTCTCATGAGTGATTAGTCAAACTAATATAGAAACCAAACTAATAATAATTATTTAATTGATAATTAAATTCATTCTTCAATATATAAGAACTAGATATGTCAATTGGGTCATCCCAACGGGTTTTGGGCCAGCCCTGTCAGGTTGTCGGGTTAATCAGGTGCGGGCTAATCGGACTGGAAAAAAAAAGATTCAGGTTACAAACTTTCAACCCTAACCGAAACGTTCGTGTCTCGGACTAACCCATCGGGTTAAAGGCCTAAAAATAAAATTATCATTTGACGAGGAGTCCTCCATCTTAAACGCCTACAACATGAAAAAAAAAAGGAATACAAACAAACATCAACACAAAATGGCTTCCTGAATTTTATCAAACATAATTTAGTAAAGCTTGGAATTAATTCTTTGGCCAAATGGCAGTTTATAAATGGCAAAAATAATACAACATATATGTCAATGGCTTGGAATCGATAATAATTTTCCTTGGACAGAAGTCACAGAACACAAGCATAAAAAAAGGGGGCGAAAAATACAATAGTCAACATATCAGTGCTGCAACAGCCATCTGAGCATTACAACTTTGACTTAAAGTTGGAATCAAATCCCATGCAACATAAAGTTGAATGCATTAAATCATAGTCAAGCCTGATAAGAAATTTATAGCTCAAGCCAAACACTATCAGCATCATGCCATACATTATCAACATCATCCCTTCCAAATTTATAGCTCGAACCATAAGAAATTTCATGCCGTACATAATCACCATCATCCTTCCAAATCAAGTCCGATTATTCCATCCAATAAAGAAGAAAAGAAAAGATAAAATAAACTGAGATTATGTTTGTAGCTCGAGCTGATAAGAAATCAAAATCTCCAATCTAAATAAACAAATAAGAATTTCAACATAAACAATTAAACATACAGCTGCTGCATTTGCAGCAAAAAATTTATAGCTCGAGCTGATAAGAATGTGCCCATTAAAACAGAAAAGTATTTCAACATAAACAATTAAACATACATACCAGATGATAGCTGAGGCGGCTTTCGGCAGAGGCAGGGGCGGGGCGGGGCCGGAGGCCGGAGGTGGTGGTGGCTGAGGCGGCGGTGGTGCCGCAAATGGAGGCGGGGCAACTGGCGGTGGTGGGCCGGTGGCGGACGGGCTCGCCGCGAGTGGAGGCGCCGGGTGAAGCAGCGACCGAGGGGCTCCCGTGGTGTCTGGTGTGCGATGCTTAATTCAATTTCTATCCCTAGATTTATTTTTATTTTTTTATTTAAGCACGGCCAGACCCGATAATTGATGCGTCTTCAATTTTTGGGCTATTTGAGTACGGATATCAATCGGGCCAGCCCATCGAGTTTTCGGACTAACCCTATCGGGTTTCGGGTTAGTCGAGTGCGGGCTAATCGGGTTGAAGATTTTTTCGGATTGTAAATCTTCAACCCTAACCCTAAACGTTCGGGTTTTGAACTAGCCCATCGAGTTGGAAATTTTTTCCGGATTACATAACATATAAAATAAGTTAATAACAATAAAATTCAGATTTTTTGTCCTCTTAAAAGTTTTTTCAGATTTTTTGTCCTCTAAAAGTTTTTCCAAACTTCAGAAGTTTTTTGTCTCTTCTTAAACTCGGAATCATCAAGAATTTTGACATCTTCTTCACCACTCTCCATATCAACACTTGGAGATGAGTGATCACTATTTTTATAGCAACAAATTACCGCAACTAAACGGTGCAATTGTAGTACGCAAATAGTAAGCAGAGTATCGTATCCACAGAGACTGTAAAACGAAATCACTCTATCTACTTCCTAAACAGACTCTCACAGTATGCAAGTGAAACGAAATTGAAGGAGATTTAATTAACTAAAACTAAAACGCAATAAATCTAAACACGTAAGAAATATCAAATAATAAAGACAACTGATCCTAGGGTAGTAAATTCATTAACTAAATCCACATAATAAATCTATTAATCCTATGTACCAGTTTAATCCAGTTATGATGAGAGATCACTTAATTAATCAATTACTCTCGCTAGAGCAGCAACGATCGTAGATTAGTAAATTATCTATCTCCGTTAGGTCTCAAGAAAATCTACTAACTCCCAATAGCTCCTAAGAATAGCTCTCTATGATCCACCTATCTCCGCTAGGTCTCAAGGTTAAAATCATATCATACATTCCTGAATCCGCTAAACAGTTATCTCCGCTAGGTCTCAAACCGAATAGCTAAACATGCAAACTATTGGCCAATTAATTCACAAGAAAATAAGCACCAGGAATTATGAATCATAAACTGGAAGGCACAAAGGTATTAACAAATAAATCACATAAATTCAATCAACTATTTACAAACCCTAGAATCAGCTAAAGGAAACTAGCCAGACATGCTAAAATAAAATATAAACATAATTAAATAGAACACAATTATAAAAACTAAATTGTATAAAAACCGAATGAAAAACGATTGTAGCGGCTTGAATCTTCAGTCTTGATCCAAGCCTTGAAAACTAGAAAACAATGAAATTCTGAAAGCTAGAAAACTGAAAAATAAAATCTGGGAACTGAAAAACTAAAGCTCGGAACCCTGAATAGGTACAAGGAAGACCTATATATAGTATCAGGGTAAAACTACAGAGTTTGAGCTCGAAAAAGACTATAAAAACGAAATAAAACGTAAAAACCCGGACTTGCGGCGGTCGCACGGCGGGCACCCGGAGATCGCCGGTTTCTTCACAAAAATTACTCTTCACACGGCGGGCGCCCGGCGGGCGCCGCCCGATCGGCAGCCACGCCGATTTCTCGGCGGGCTGAGCGGCGGTTGCCGGCTGCATCCCGTGGCCACCTCTTCCTGGGCCTGCCAGTGCGCGATGAGCAGGAGTGTCCAACTTCCAATTGTTCATGTCATATCGACCAATGACCGTAGTGAGCGCAGTGTTGGGCAGGGGAAAGTGATCCCCATCCCTCTGAATAAACGTGAAAGGCGGATGGACTCGGGAAATCATTCGCATATCAAACATCCGGCGAGCATGTAGTAGCGTCTCACCCCTCATAGCCTGCCAATCTCTCACCTCGCGACAGTAGTGTAAAGCAATGGGAGTGAGCATCCCTCCAATCGTAATAATGCCCTTGGGGGCCTTGGCGACTCTGTAAAATTGCTGTACCAAAATATCGGCGAGGCTGATGTGAGTTCTAGTAAGCATAGCATAGATTATGTAGAGGTCCAACTGATTAACATTACTGTTCTCCTTACGAGCGAGAACAGTATGGGCGATGATGCGCTGGACTGCCCGAAAGACCGGGTTTCTGATGCTAGCTGCCTTGGAATTGCCCGACGCGTATACACCACCTTCGGGTTGCACCAAATCCCTCCACAGCTCCTTCGGTCTAAAGCCGGCAAGGTGTGTGAAAGCACAATCAGTAGGACACTCAAAGATGCTGTTAATAGTGCTCATATCCACATCATGCTCCCAATTGTTGTTGAGCTGGAAGGCCATCGAGTCGGGATACGTCGCCGACATCACTCTCTCATCAAACGTGCTCATCATCTCGAGCACAACTCTCTCTATCGTGGGCCATCCTCCTTCAAGAATACGGTTCCACCCAATGTTGGCGAACAACTGCTGGACATCTCCATAAACCCCCATCTCTTGGAGCACAGCTGGGTCGGCATAACGTGTGGGCTCTATCTTGCGATGCCACAATGCTGAAAACTTTGGTCGATCAAGATCCGACATGAGTACCACGTTGTGATACTCAGGCTGATCGGGTGTCAATGGAGCGTTTCTCGACCCCGAGGCTCCCGCGCTTCCCTTTCTTTTCTTTGGTGCCATTGTGCCTACAAAAATTTTTCAATCAATTCCATAGCACCATCTATAACCAACAAACCAACAAAAATAAAGCAATGAAGCTCCTAACTTTGGTTAAAACTTCCATGAAAAACCATCCCCCTACTCCACAACTCAATCCTTAAATCTCACAATTCCAAGCTAACTCTACTCATATGAATAAGCAAAACAAAACATATCATGAGCAAAGCCTACTTTCCAACACAAATTCAAGCTAAACTCTCCAACAAAGTAACATGCTAGCATTAATAAAAATCATAAGTAAGATGAACAAGTAAACACTAGTGACTAGCATGCTTCAATCCACAACTAAACTTCAAAAAAAAAAGCACTACACTAACTACTCCAATATCATAAAATCAAGCTAAATTACCAAGCTAAGCTAGAACAATAGCAAAAATCTTAGTGAAACTAGCAAGAATAACAAGAAAAGCAAAGGATATAAGTGAGTTACCTTGAATCTTTAGCAAAAATAGGTGAAGATCTACAAACCCAACAAAAACCTCCAAACTTGAATGTGGGTGATTTAATGGAAGAACACTCAAATTATTCGGATGGAATGGAAGATTATGAAGTGGGTAAGAGATGTGTGGAAGGAATTTGGTGAATTTGAAGTGAGTTGTGAGTAATTTGATGAAGAAAAAGTGTAAAAATCGTGGGTTTTGGAGTGAGGGAGTGAAAAATGTGAAAGAATGAAGAAAAGGGGGAAGAAATCACTTAAAATGCTCACCTGCCGCACGCACGGCGACCGCGCGGCGACCCGGCGGCGGTCGGGCGGCGGTCGCCGGATCCCGTGTAAAAATAAGCCTTCACCCGGCGGGAGCCCGGCGGTCGCCGGCCCCTGCGAATTTTTTTTTTTTTTTTATAAATATAAATTAAAGAACAGAAAAAACGGTAATAAAAACTACTAGGAAAACGAAAAAAGAACTATTAAACTAAAGAAAAACAAGCTAAAAGAAAGCAATAAAAATTTGGGTTACCTCCCAAAAAGTGCTAAAATTAACGTCTATAGCTTGACGGTACCTCAAACTCATGGGTCATTGAATTTGACTACTTCAAGACCACGATCCACGTTCGACTTGAAATACGGTTTGAGACGATGACCATTGACAGTGAAAGTAGTGCCATCAGCAGCGAACAACTCATACGTCCCATTCCAATTGCTCTTATGCACCACATATGGCCCTGTCCATCTTGATTGCAGCTTGCCAGGAAACAAACGCAATTTAGAATTGTATAAAAGTACCTCATCTCCTGGTTTGAGTTCCTTGGTGCAAATGTTCAAATCATGGAATTTCTTGGCTCTCTCTTTGTAGATGCGGGAACTCTCATAGGCTTCATTCCTCCATTCATCTAACTCCGTCAACAAATCACGCCTTGTATGACCAGCCTCCTTGAACTCCAAATTGATTCTCCTCGTCGCCCAATATGCCTTGTGCTCAATCTCAACAGGCAAATGACATGACTTGCCAAAGACAAGTTGATAGGGAGACATACCAATCGGAGTTTTGTAGGCAGTGCGATACGCCCAAAGAGCATCATCTAGGTGCTTCGCCCAATCCTTCTTGTTGGCCACACTTTTCTCCAAAATTTGCTTGATCTCTCGATTAGCCAATTCCGCCTGTCCATTAGCTTGAGGATGATATGGAGTTGTCACCTTGTGCTTTACTCCATACTTTGCCAAAGCGCTTGCTAGCAATTTATTGTTGAAGTGCGACCCCCCATCACTAAGCAACGCTCTCGGTGCTCCGAACCGAGTCAAAATATTCTTTTGCAAGAATTTAATGACTACTTTGGAATCGTTGGTGGCAGTGGGAATCGCCTCCACCCATCTAGAAACATATTCCACAGCAAGCAAAATATAGGAAAAACCACAGGATGCAGGGAAAGGACCCATGAAGTCAATCCCCCAAACATCAAACAGCTCCACCTCAACAATGATATTCTGCGGCATCTCATCCTTCTTGGTGATATTGCCCATGCGTTGACAACGATCACACGACTTCACAAAAGCATGGCAATCTGCAAAAATTGAAGGCCAATAGAATCCACTATGATTTACCTTCATGGCAGTGCGGTTGGCAGCAAAGTGACCTCCACTAGGTGAGCTATGGCACTCCTCAATGATCTTCGGCCATTCATGCTCTCTAACACATCGCCGAATAAAGCCATCGGCGCACCTCCGGTATAGGTAAGGATCCTCCCAATAATAGAACTTGACATCATGGAGGAACTTTTTCTTTTGATAGTGCGACAATCCCTCGGGAAGAGCTCCAATAACCAAGTAGTTGCTATAAACGGCATACCAAGGATCCTTAAATAGCATAGCCCAAATCTGCTCATCGGGGAAAGACTCATTAATGGCCATCTTCGGATCATCCCCCTCGATCGGATTTTCCAGACGAGACAAGTGATCGGCTACCACGTTCTCACATCCCTTTCGATCGCGGATCTCCATATCAAACTCTTGCAGCAATAAAATCCAACGAATCAAGCGGGGTTTGGAGTCCTTCTTCGTGAACAAATAGCGGATGGCGGCATGATCAGTGTAGACAATTGAATGAGTTCCAATCAAATAAGAACGGAACTTATCAAAGGCATACACCACAGCTAGCAGCTCCTTCTCCGTGGTAGTGTAGTTCATCTGCGCAGAATCCAAGGTTTTACTAGTGTAGTAAATTACCTTGAACAACTTATCTCTCTTTTGCCCCAACACAGCTCCCACGGCCCAATCGCTAGCATCGCACATAAACTCAAACGGAGCATTCCAATCCGGCGTGATCAAAACTGGCGTAGTGGTCAATGCAGCTTTCAACTTCTCAAAGGAGACGAGGCACTCATCGGTGAAGACAAACTTCACATCCTTCACTAGCAAAGCACAAAGTGGCTTGGACAGCTTGGAGAAATCTTTGATGAAGCGTCTATAAAATCCTGCATGCCCAAGAAAACTCCGCACAGACTTCACAGATGTAGGAGGAGGCAGCTTCTCAATGTTGGGAATTATAGACGCCAATAATTCCGCCCAGGATTGTTGTTGGGAAATTAGACACAACTAATTCCGCCCGGGATCAAGTGTGACTCAATATTGTGGATATCGACCGATATGAAACGAGAAGAAAAATGACACCGATATTTTTAACGTGGTTCGGCCAAACTGCCTACGTCCACGGACCCACACCAATATATTAGAGAATCTCAAAAGGAGGAGTACAACAAAAATACCACACTGTATTTTGTATCTGCCTACGCAGAGGCTATCTCTCAACTCACTTTTATCACTCGTGTATAACTTCCACTCAGAAGCTATCCTCACACAAGATTTCTCTCTCTCTAATATCACACCCTTCTCTGGTGTTGTTCTGGGGGTTTTGGGGTGTCTCAATGCTGCTGCGAGAGGCTCAATTTATAGGCAGAGTTGGGGTGGTAGGTGGCAGCCAAAATGGAGAAATTTGAGCCGCCCCTTTTTGACAATTGCTGCCTTCCCTTTTTGACAATTGTTGGTTGTTGCTTTTGACCAACAATGAAGAAACATTTGCTGTCACTTTTGAATAGCCACTACTTTTGACCAACAATCTCCCACTTGAAGACTGATTTCAATCTGTCTTCACACCTCGATCAACGCAGCAGCCTTTCTGTCTTAACTGTAAAGACATAACCGGTAGTGCTTCTCCTGCATCTACCGAACCGGCAAAATCTGCATCTACAAAACCTTGTAGTGCTACATCACCTCGTCGAAAGCACAAGCATCTATCAGTAGATCCACGTAGATATCTCAATATCCACCTTACTGCTTCCCAATGCTGCTTTCCAGGATTTGCCATAATTCTGCTCACAACTCCCACTGCATGAGCGATATCTGGTCTAGTACAGACCATGGCATACATCAGACTTCCAACGGCTGAGGCGTAAGGAATTTTAGCCATGAAGTCTCTTTCCTCCTTTGTCTTTTGAGAGTGCTCTTTGCATAGGCGGAAATGGTTAGCTAACGCTGAGCTAACCGGCTTAGCACTGCTCATGTTGAATCTTTGCAAGATTCGATCAACGTATTTGGCCTGAGACAACTGCAAAACACCTTTTTGCTTGTCTCTGTAAATTCTCATCCCGAGAATTCGCTTTGCTTCTCCTAAATCCTCCCCTCAAACCAAGGACCACATCATGTCCTCCCTCGAACGACAATCCGTACATCTTGCACCGCCGTTACCACTCAACGGGACTCGCTGCCTGACCACACTATCAGGAAGACTTTCGATACAAGGAACCACCGGATTCAATCGTGAGTTCACTGGGGGAACACCTCCGTATATCTTGCACCGCCGTTACCACGCAACGGGACTCGCTGCCTGACCACACTATCAGGAAGACTTTCGATACAAGGAACCTGAGGTCGAGATGACCTCCTAGGAATAGGAGTTAGAGCTGGAACTGGAGACTGTAGTGGATCAGCCTCAGAGTTGGGCTCCTCCGTCTGCAAACTTTTATCTGTTTGCTTCGATGTACTGCACTCTGCAGTATCATCTGGATCAACATATGTTGGATCCTCCGTTGTTGTGTCGGTGAACTGCACTGCATTCCTGTCCTTTTACAGCACATTTTCATTGAATATTACGTCCCTGCTTTGGATGACCTTCCTGTTTTTGTCATCTCAAAAATGGTACCCGAACTCATAACCACCATTATCCAATGAAAATACATTTTAGTGATTTGGAGTCGAGCTTACTCCTGGCAATATCACTAATGTGTACATACGCGACACAGCCAAATACTTTTAAGTGAGAAAGTTTAATTTCTTTGCCACTCAAAACTTCCCCCGGTATTCTGTACTCCAATGGTACAGATGTCCCATGGTTAACGAGATATGCCGTTGTGTTGACAGCTTCTGCCCAAAATTATGTTGGCAATCCTGCATGTATCCTCATGCTCCTAGCTCTTTCTGTCAACGTCCGGTTCATGCGTTCTGCGACTCTATTTTGTTGTGGGGTCTCTGGCATTTCCAACTTGATGCCATTCTGGTAACAAAATTTCTTGAACGCCATATCTTCGTATTCTCCGCCATTATCGGATCTCTTTATCCGTAAGCCAGTTTCATTTTCCACCATGGCCTTCCACTTCTTGAACGCCTCGAACACCTCTGACTTGTGTATCAAGAAGTAAACCCACACCTTTCTCGAGTGGTCATCGATGAAAGTCACAAAGGTAAGACTTTCCGCCAATGGATGAAACTCTTGCTGGGCCCCAAACATCTGTGTGGACTAACTCAAGCTTTACTTGCTTTAGAGTTCTACCACTTGTGTTGAAACTCACCCTCTTCTGGTAGTTTCCCTTTCGAATGCATATACTTGAGCCCTTTCTGGCTCATGTGCCCAAGTCTTTGGTGCCACAAATTTGCATTCTTCTTGCTATCAGCAACTGCAATTGTCACACACGCATTCATCGCTGTGTATAGGCTGCCAGTATCCTTGCCACGTGCAAGAATCATTGCGCCCCTAGTGATTTTCCAACAATCACCTGAGAGGTGTGTATCACATCCTTCTCTCGACAATTGCTTGACGGAGATCAAGTTATTCCTCAACTTTGGAATATGTCTCACGTCTTTCTCCTTCATACAGATTCATTGAGTTTGATCTGTACTTCTCCTTCAGCCACAACATTGGCTTCGGTCTTTTTCTCGTTTCCCTTTGAAGGTACTTTACACTGCGTTCTGTAGTGCCCGACCTGACCACAGTTCCAACATTCAACAGACTTTGATTTGTTGAAATTCTTGTGGTTCGTGGAGCTCTGCCTGCCATTCTTTGACTTGCTCCGTCCATGTCCTTGACTTCTGGATTTTCCTTCAAGGGCTTATACAGATCCTTCTGGTACAAGTAATCCTCCATTTGCATTTTCCAAAAAATCCAAAATTCACACCGTTGAATTTATCAATTTTGGAAATTTTATCGTCTGTCGACATTGCTCCCACTCGATCTGGACTCCTTGGATCGTTTCTGATTTTTCAGCTAACCACCGTGTTTAGAACACCTTTTGTCGACAAATCGGAACCGCCGACAAATTTCACTATTCACGAAATTCACTATTCACATGAATAGTAATAGCGAAAAAATATCAGAAAAATATCTGCCACCACCGTGGCTCTGATACCAGTTGTTGGGAATTATAGACGCCAATAATTCCGCCCAGGATTGTTGTTGGGAAATTAGACACAACTAATTCCGCCCGGGATCAAGTGTGACTCAATATTGTGGATATCGACCGATATGAAACGAGAAGAAAAATGACACCGATATTTTTAACGTGGTTCGGCCAAACTGCCTACGTCCACGGACCCACACCAATATATTAGAGAATCTCAAAAGGAGGAGTACAACAAAAATACCACACTGTATTTTGTATCTGCCTACGCAGAGGCTATCTCTCAACTCACTTTTATCACTCGTGTATAACTTCCACTCAGAAGCTATCCTCACACAAGATTTCTTTCTCTCTAATATCACACCCTTCTCTGGTGTTGTTCTGGGGGTTTTGGGGTGTCTCAATGCTGCTGCGAGAGGCTCAATTTATAGGCAGAGTTGGGGTGGTAGGTGGCAGCCAAAATGGAGAAATTTGAGCCGCCCCTTTTTGACAATTGCTGCCTTCCCTTTTTGACAATTGTTGGTTGTTGCTTTTGACCAACAATGAAGAAACATTTGCTGCCACTTTTGAATAGCCACTACTTTTGACCAACACTCAATGGCTACGATCTTGGCTCGATCTACTTCCAACCCTTGGGCAGAAACTTTATGCCCTAAAACAATGCCTTCTCGAACCATGAAGTGGCATTTTTCCCAATTTAGCACTAGTGCCGTCTCCTCACAACGCTGCAACACTTGAGCAAGATTGTCCAAACAATTATCAAAGGAGGAACCAAAAATAGAAAAGTCATCCATGAATACCTCCATAATGTTTTCAATCAACCCATGGAAAATCGCCATCATGCAACGTTGAAAAGTGGCAGGAGCATTGCAGAGACCAAAAGATATCCTCCTAAAAGCAAAAACGCCATAGGGACAAGTAAAAGCGGTCTTATGCTGATCCTCCGGGGCTATCATAATTTGATTGTAGCCCGAGTACCCATCCAAGAAACAATAGTACTCATATCCTGCCAAGCGGTCAAGCATCTGATCAATAAATGGCAAAGGAAAGTGATCCTTACGTGTGGCTGCATTCAAAGCTCGATAGTCAATGCACACGCGCCATCCTGTGACTAGCCTCGTAGCTATAAGCTCATCTCTCTCATCCTTAACCATAGTCATGCCTCCCTTCTTAGAGACAACTTGAGTTGGGCTCACCCACTCACTATCAGAGATGGCATATATGATTCCTGCATCTAACCACTTGAGCACCTCCTTTCTCACAACTTCTTGCATCGCCGGATTCAAACGTCGCTGCGGCTGCACCTTAGGTTTGTATTCCTGCTCTAATAAAATACGATGCATGCAAATAGAAGGACTAATTCCTTTGATGTCAGAAATAGACCATCCTATAGCAGACTTGTATTTCCTCAAAACTCGCATCAACTCCTCCAACTCCAACGGAGATAAATAAGCAGACACGATAACAGGAAACGTTTCATTCTCACCCAAAAATTGGTACCTCAAGTGCTCAAGAAGCGGTTTCAGCTCAAGTTTGGGTGCAGCTGCAGCTGCAGCTGGCGCAGGAAATTCTTTTTCTTTTTCCACCGCCTTGTTTCCTCCATCAACAGGTTTGTTAATATCTAGGAACGGAATAGGTTCAATAGGATGACTCTCTACAGCCTCCAGCTCAGCAATGTACTCCAAAATCTCATCACACGCCACATCAAGATCGGAATAAGGATATAATGACTGTGTGATGCATTCCTCCAAAGGATCCTCTACAGCTGCAGGAAAATCAACCACAGTATTAATTAAATTGCAATCCTCAACTTGTGGTTCAGCTGGCTTCTTCATCGCATCATAGATAGACAACGTCATCTTCTCATCATTGACACGGAAAGTAAGATCTCCCTCTTGCACGTCTATCAATGCACGGCCTGTAGCTAGAAACGGACGCCCTAAAATCAATGGAGTATTTTTGTCCTCCGGCATGTCCAACACTACGAAATCTGCAGGAAAAATAAATCGCTCCACCTGCACTAGGACATCCTCCACAATTCCCTTGGGATATGTGATGGAACGATCTGCCATCTGCAATGCAATAGAGGTAGGCTTGATATCTCCAATCTCCAACCGGTTGAAAATAGAGAGAGGCATCAAATTGATGCTTGCCCCTAAATCACAAAGAACGCGGGATAAATTCTGCCCTCCAATCACACAAGCTATAGTAAAGCTGCCAGGATCCTTCTGCTTCAATGGTAGCTTTCTTTGTAGCACAGCACTGCATTCCTCGGAAAGATTAACCGTCTCATATTTCCCCAACTTCTTCTTGTTGGAGACTGCATCCTTGAGGAACTTGGCATAGCCTGGCATATCTCTCAAAGCATCAAGTAAAGGAATATTGATGTGCAGCTTTGAAAATACCTCCATAAACTTGGCTAACTTCTTATCCATCTTCGGCTTTGCCAGGCTATTCGGAAAAGGCGCTACAGGCTTGTACTCTGGCCTGGGAAACGTAGGAGTAGGATTGGGCTCCTTCACAGCAGAAGAGCTCGAATCCTTTTTAGGGGGAGGCGGCTGTTTCGCTGCAAGCTCCTCCAAGTCATCATCATCGTCCTCCACTACTTTGCTTTTTCCCTTGTCATTTTGCAGCTCTGGAAAATTCTGGTACTCAGTCCCGCTTCAAAGATGGATCGCATTACACTGATTTTTGGGATTAATTTCAGTGTTGCTAGGAAACTTTCCTGGTGTGTGCTGCGCAGCTGCTTGGTTGGCAATTTGACCAACTTGAGTCTCCAAAATCTGCACTTGTTTGGACAGTGATGAAACATGATTTCCTATTTGACTCACTTGGTTCTCCATGTTGGTCTTCCACGCACCTACATTCGTTTCCAAACCACCTATCTTTCCCAACACCTGCTTCATCATGTCTTCCATCGAATCTTTCTTTTGCTCATTGATAACTCCTCCGCTAGACACAGAAAATCCAGGTGGAGGCTGCAAAGCATTGTTTGGATTGCCGTAAGAAAGGTTAGGATGTGGGCGTGCTCCTGGCTGGAATTGCTGAGGACCCTGCTGAAACTGTTGATTTCTGCCATACATTCCTGGCTGTCCTCGCTGGAAATTTCCATAATTTCTGCCATTCATATAATTGACATCTTCCATAACTGACGGATCTATCACAGCTTGCTCAGGACGTCCAACATTCAACTCACCAAGTTTTGTAGTCAACTCTGCCAGCTGTGTAGCCATTGCTGCCTGCTGTGTAGCCATCGCTGCTTGTTGAGTAACCATTGCTGCAATAGGATCAGAACTTGACGCAGCTGCAACCTTCTTCAATTGTACTCGCTCAGATGGCCATTGGTAGCTTGTAATAATGTTCCATGCATCAGAACTGCTCTTCTGAAGTAGAGAGCCACCTGCAGCTGTATCCATGTGCATCCTTGTACGCTCCCCGCAGGCATTGTAGAACATTATCACAAGCGTGCCCTCATCGAATCCATGGCCTGGGCACTTTCTGAGCTTCTCCTGATATCGCTCCCAGGTTTCCGCTAGCTTTTCTCCATCGTACTGTTGAAACTGCACGATGTCCATCTTCAATTTCAGCGTAAGGCCAGGCGGATGGAACTTGCGTAGGAATGCATGAGCCAAGTCCTCCCACACGATATTGTCTCCCAGCTGCAGCGTATGATACCACGACTTCGCCTTATCCCGCAGTGAAAAGGGAAAAAGACGAAGACGGATAATGTCATCAGGGACACCATTCATCTTCACCGTGCTACACAGCTCCAGGAAATGCGCCAGGTGCGCATTAGGGTCTTCGATCGCCTGTCCACCATATTGGCTCTGTTGGACCATCGTGATCAGACCCGTTTTCAGCTCAAAGTTGTTGACGTTCACTTGTGGGGGCTCCTGGTACACATACTGTGGTATGAACGCTTCATTGATGGCTGGTTGTTTCTGAGCTTCTCTCGTCTCCTGTGCATCAAGCAGCTTCTTCAACTGCTCTTGTAGAGCTCGAATTTGGATTTGCTCTGGAGTAGCCATCGTTTCTGTCTCAACTTGATCGTTCTACTTCTTTAGATTGCGCAAGGTCTTGTTGATTTCAAGGTCTAACTCAAAGAGAGGATTCCCGTGAGATCTTGTGTTCATATGCAACCTACAGAAACACAACTAATAAAAGTTAGAAAAGAAAAAAAAAAAAAAAAAAAAACTTGCAGTACTATAAAGTCCTATTGGAAATATTAAAGCAAAATCTAAACAATCCCCGGCAACGGCGCCAAAAAGTTGATCACTATTTTTATAGCAACAAATTACCGCAACTAAACGGTGCAATTGTAGTACGCAAATAGTAAGCAGAGTATCGTATCCACAGAGACTGTAAAACGAAATCACTCTATCTACTTCCTAAACAGACTCTCACAGTATGCAAGTGAAACGAAATTGAAGGAGATTTAATTAACTAAAACTAAAATGCAATAAATCTAAACACGTAAGAAATATCAAATAATAAAGACAACTGATCCTAGGGTAGTAAATTCATTAACTAAATCCACATAATAAATCTATTAATCCTATGTACCAGTTTAATCCAGTTATGATGAGAGATCACTTAATTAATCAATTACTCTCGCTAGAGCAGCAACGATCGTAGATTAGTAAATTATCTATCTCCGTTAGGTCTCAAGAAAATCTACTAACTCCCAATAGCTCCTAAGAATAGCTCTCTATGATCCACCTATCTCCGCTAGTTCTCAAGGTTAAAATCATATCATACATTCCTGAATCCGCTAAACAGTTATCTCCGCTAGGTCTCAAACCGAATAGCTAAACATGCAAACTATTGGCCAAATAATTCACAAGAAAATAAGCACCAGGAATTATGAATCATAAACTGGAAGGCACAAAGGTATTAACAAATAAATCACATAAATTCAATCAACTATTTACAAACCCTAGAATCAGCTAAAGGAAACTAGCCAGACATGCTAAAATAAAATATAAACATAATTAAATAGAACGCAATTATAAAAACTAAATTGTATAAAAACCGAATGAAAAACGATTGTAGCGGCTTGAATCTTCAGTCTTGATCCAAGCCTTGAAAACTAGAAAGCAATGAAATTCTGAAAGCTAGAAAACTGAAAAATAAAATCTGGGAACTGAAAAACTAAAGCTCGGAACCCTGAATAGGTACAAGGAAGACCTATATATAGTATCAGGGTAAAACTACAGAGTTTGAGCTCGAAAAAGACTATAAAAACGAAATAAAATGCAAAAACCAGGACTTGCGGCGGTCGCACGGCGGGCACCCGGCGATCGCCGGTTTCTTCATAAAAATTACTCTTCACACGGCGGGCGCCCGGCGGGCGCCGCCCGATCGCCAGCCACGCTGATTTCTCGGCGGGCTGAGCGGCGGTCGCCGGCTGGGTCGCCGTCTGCTTCATTAAATTCCTCTATCAGCCAGCGGTCGCCGGCTGGGTTGCCGGTTGATCGCCGGCAGCTCCGTTTCTTCCTTTTCTCGAGCTCTTCAAGCTCATTTCGTTGATTTTTGCATCCGAAACACTTGTAACTTGATATTTGGATCTTCAACATCCATATGTAGCTTTCAAAACACTCAAACCTAAAGCAAAATAACCAAAACCATACCCAAAAGTAATATCACAAAAGAATATGAAACTTAAACAAAAGATATCACAACCAAGCATAATTCTAGCACTTTGAACTCTTAAACACTCCTAAAAACAATGCAAAATGAGTGTTTATCAATGAGTCATTGTAATACCCCGTTTTCCTCGAGCTAAGTTTAGAATAAATTTTGAACTTAGATTTAAGATGATTCACGCCGGATTGAGAAAAAGAATTTATTTTAATTCCAATAAAAATGATTTACAAAAGCATTTGTAAATTTAGTTATTAAATTCATATGCATTGCATATTTATTAAATTAAGCATTCAAGAAATTCATGAGTTGGGATTTATTTTTGTTTGGACCTCAAGCTTTTAATCACTTTCAAGAAAAGAATGAAAGCCCAACCCATCATCTTCCATCAAAGCCCAACCCACTTTGAATCCTAGATATTTTCTCCACAACCGCCTCACTATTTCTCTCATTTCAAATACATCCCCTCCACTGCACCACTATCATTCTCTCTCAATTCATCTCTCTGTCGTTTCCACCCGGACTGAGCATCAAACGCAGCAACCATAGCTCCATTCTCGATTCACACAGCAGCCAGCAAATTCAAACCAAGGTTTCATCTATGAACTCCATCGCCCTTTGTTCATATGTTCATGTATCTTTGTGTGTTTATATGTTTTAGCATCATAACTGTTAAATGAATAAGGAAAATGTAAAGTCTTGTTTTCATGCTTGCATACCTTGGGTGTCTGTGTTAAGAAATGGAAGAAAGGTAGAATTTCAGTCGAGTTTTGGATGAGAGTTGAGGGTAGCGGTCGTGGCTCGCTGCGGTCGCCGGAAACAGAGGGAGGTGACGGCGCTTCGCCGTTGCCAAGGAGGTGATCGGCGAGAGCTGTACTGGTAGGCTGAGAAAGAGAGAGAGTCGGCGTATGTTCAGAGGTTGGGGATGAAGAGATGAGTAGGGAGATGAATGCTGAGCACAGAGCTGGAAAGGGCAGAGCAGAGCTCGAGGGCAGAGCTAAAAGCCAGAGCTGACCACCAGAGCTGGAATGCCAGAGCTAAAATGCCAGAGCTGAATGCCAGAGCTAAAAAGCCAGAGCTGGGAAGACAGAGCTGGGAGGCCAGAGCTGGAAGCCAGAGCTCGGAGGCCAGAGCTGGAATGCCAGAGTTGGAATGCCAAAGCTGAATGCCAGAGCTAAAAAGCCAGAGCTGGGAGGCCAGAGCTGGAAGCCAGAGCTCGGAGGCCAGAGCTAAATGCCAGAACTGAATGCCAGAGCTAAAAAGCCAGAGCTGGGAGGCCAGAGCTGGGAGCCAGAGCTGGTTAACGTAATAGAGCAGAACGAACTAGGAACTTGAGCATATTTTAGTAAACACTTTTTATGCTTAAGTATGAAATGAGTCATGCATTGCATCATGTTTTAATTGGTTTTATTTATAATTCCAATTACAAAAGAAAGACGCGTAAGAATATTGTTGGTGTTCTTAACTCAAGAGAATTGTTTTCAAGTATTTATTCTTTAAATTTTGAAAACCCGGCTAAGTGAATCATAGGATGATGAGCACTACACCATGACTTGAGTTTAGATTAAGAGACCTATTAAGAATAGATTTCTTGTAGGCTTTGAACGTCAGGAGGATTAGCACTGCTATCCCGATTCAGAGTTAAGTTAAACGACAGGCTTTGCCTAAGCAGGTGGGCTTACTTTCCAAATGTATAAAGTATGATTGAGTTATTAAGCTCTAAATATTTCATTTAAATGCAAATTATTTATTCAATGAAAATGCAAACTGTTTATTCAATAAAATGTTTATGTGCACTCTGCTCTGTTTAAGGCTCGACACAACGAATCAATTGAGGTTCTCTTATAGCCTAAGACGTTATTTGAGAATTGTATACACCGTTAGCTGACTCGGTGGGTTGATCTCCATTCGGGCACTAACTAAGAGGCGTTATAAGGGTGCTTGCTGGATGTGTTCCGAAGCATGTAATGTAAGAGTCTGCCTGGGTAGCGTCCCGAGGTCAATTCAACTTGTCTGAGTTACGTCCTCAGGGCAAGTGCAATGGGAGAAATGGATCCGTCGGTGGCTAAAAGGTCCGGGATCCCAGCGAGTAATAGAAAGGGAGTGTGACATGTGCGCACAAATGAAAATTTTTAACATGTTTAGAAGTTATTTAAAATCTTCTAAGTCATGTCAAGTATGATTAGATAAACTGTCTTTAAGAAAAATTGTGAAATGTTTATGAAAATGCATGCCCACTGAGTACTTTAGTACTTAGCCCAAAAATACTTTCAAATGTTTTCAGGTTGGCTGGCTGGTGCTGACGGGGCGGAGCTGAGGCTAGGGTTCAACTTCCTATTAAGACTTCCGCTATAGCACTCAATAATATCTAGTCTTTTGTTTTCCCTAACTTAAGGCTTTCATATTAAATTTCAAATGATATCCCTGATTAAGTTTAGACTCTAAACTCCTAGATTTATGCTAATGAATGTTGGTTGTCAGAAGCATGAAACAAAGCTTGTGATCCAAAGGGGACTAGCCCGACTTGTCTTATTCGGGTTTTAACAAGGTTGTTCCTTGTTTATTTCTATGAATTAGTTGTACCTCGATTATATTTATTCATTCAAGAATTAGGGTGTGACAGTCATTCATCTTTAACACCTATATCAACACACGTTTTTTAAAAGTTAGGAAGGGATTTTGTGAATAAATCTGCCAGATTATCACAAAAGCGAATTTTATTTATTTTAATTTCACCAATCTTCTGGAGCTCATGCAGATAAAAGAATTTAGGTAATATATGTTTTGTTAAATTTGTAATAATGTACCCGCTATTCATTTATGCAACACAAGCAGCATTGTCCTCATATAGGACAGTGGGATGATAACATTGTTCCGCAATCCCAGTATTAGTTAGTGCACTTTTAGAAGTACTTTGATTATCATCTACGGGATGATCCTCTTCAAGAGGTTGTTGGAGTGATATCATATTTTTATTTGATTTTGCTTTTCAGGGATTTTTATCTTTAGCACCAATAGGTCTCTCACGCTTCTAACGTTCGGGATTATCAGCTGATTTATTTTGTCCATATGGAACTTCAATCCTTTGTGGTGCATTCATAGCAGGAATATGAGATTTTGTCACTCCTTTATAATTAGTAAATGCATCTGGCAAATTACTTGCCAAATATTGCAAGTTAATTATCTTTTGAACTTCCAAATCAGATTCATTAGTATGTGGATCTAAATAGTGAAGATTCTTTTCATTCCATGAAATTTCTCGACATTATGTTGAAGTTGGGCTTTTGTCTTTCGCTAATGTCGGGAAATGATCTTAATCAAAAATACAGTCAGCGTACCGGGCAGTAAATTGATCCTCAATCATGGGTTCAAGAAATTTAACTATAGATGGAGATTCATAACCCACGTATATACCTAGCTTACGCTGAGGGCCCATTGTGGTACGTTTTGGTGGCGCTATGGGAGTATAAACTCCACAACCAAATATTCGCAGATGGGAAATGTTTGATTTTTTACCACGTACTAATTGTATTGGAGAATATTCATGATATGCAGTTGGTCGGATTTGGAGCAAATTTGCAGCATGCAAAATCACATTACCCCAACAAGTAATAGGTAAGTTTGATTTTTGTAGCAATGGTCTAGCTACTAGTTTTAAACGTTTGATCAATGATTTAGCTAGACCATTTTACGTGTGGACATATGAAACAAGATGCTTCACTTTGATACCCAATGACATATAATATTCATCAAAAGATTTGGATGTGAATTCACCGACGTTGTCCATTCGAATGGACTTTATTGGGTAATCAGGAAATTGAGCTCTTAATTTGATTATTTTGGCAATAAGCTTTGCAAATGCTTTATTGCGAGTAGATAATAAGCATTGTTGGGAACCTTGTGGAATATCCTAACCCTTGTTTTGATGATACCAAAATTCATAGGACTTAAATGTAATAGACTAGAATCGTTTTGAACTCAAGTGTTAGAGTTCGTTTCTAGTTTAGTTGCGGTGTCGAAGACTGAAGACTGAAGACTGAAGAATGAAGACTGAAGACTGAAGACTGGAGTTACCAACTGAAGTGTCAGTTGAAGAATCAGTTGAAGACTGATTATTTAATGCGCGCCATAGACTGATACTAAAGTCAAGTATCAGTTGAACATTCCTCCTAGGACTGATCTTCCAACGTTCAGAGGAAGCCGCGTACGCTCAAAGTACAGCCGCATTAAATGCAGAGATATCTCAATATCTTATCTCTGCAGAGGTCATTTCTATCTGGTGGCTACTTTTCAGAGATGTCACATCTCCTGTCCTTCAAAGAGAGCCGTTTCCACACAGACAAGGAACCTCGAAGATTGAAGCCTCAGCCCAAATTCGAATTGCTCTCCAACGGAAGAAATCTTGAGGACGATTTACGCCAACGGATCTATTCAAGAGTTCTCCTAAAAATAGCGTTTGAGGATCACTTCAATCTTCACCGATTCAACGACATAAGCTGAAGCTCTGCCGAAATAGCTACTCAGCCTAAAGCTTAACCGCTCAAAGCTTGAATCGAAGAAGAGAATTCCAAAGCCAAAATCAATCACTGCTGATTACATACATTCTCTTAGACCCTAGGCATATATCTGAGTACCCAGAAGCCAAAGGTCAAACTTGCTTCAAAGAACTTGTTCTTTGTAAGTATAGTTGGCACTCGTTTAAACCTCTCCCCCATAAGAGTGTTTGAGTGACTCGGAGTTCAGGAAGGTACTCTGAACTCTGAAAGGGAAGTCTGAGCACGAGGTGTGCTTAGCAGGGAAATCCTACGCGAGTTGTGTAGGTGCTGAAATCCTACGCGAGGTGTGTAGGTGGGGAAACCCTACGCGGGGTGTGTAGGTGCTGAAGAGAGTTTATCTTCAGTTTACGGTTTGCAGTGCACCAGACAAGCACTTGCGGAGTGGATTGTTGGTCTGATCAACCAGCCGTGGATGTAGGAAAGAGTTTTTCCGAACCACGTAAAAGTCTCTGTGTTATTTACAGCTTTCAGTTTTACATTCATAACTGTGCTATTTCAATTGATAAAACTGAACACTGACTAACAGCAAAGAGAAACCCTAATCCAACTATCTGCTCCACTGAGGCTATTCGAAACTAAGTTTAATTTCCGCTGCGTATGATATCAATCTGACTCACTATCCTCTGATAGTAAGGAAGAGAGATATCATCTTCATCTTTGCAAACACGACTGAAGCCCTTACGTGGATCAGTTAAGTTCTAGTGACTTAACTGATAACTCTTTACTGAAGAGCTTTCAGTATCAGTCGTCAACCTTGTTGGTCAAAACTAATTTCGGTTAAACAGGTGTCTGGTTTGCATGCAAAGTTTCTTTTCTATCTCTGACTGAGATCCCTCTTATTGAGGTTGGTAGATAGTCAAAAATAGCCTATAGGTGTATTCCCCCCCCCATACACCTATTCGAGACCCCCCGGACCTAACAATTGGTATCAGAGCAGGTTGTTCGCAAGAACTATCTGTCTCTGACTAGTTCCTACTTGAACTAGATCCTTTCTTAAAGGTCTCGAAGAAGTTTTACTCTTTCTTATTTTTGTGCTTGCTATTTGCTCTATCTGCTGTTATCTGTTCTCTCTTTTTTGATGGAGACTAACCACAGCAGATTATCTTCTCTACCTATGTTTAGTATTGAAAAATACGACATATGGAAGTTTCGGCTTGAAAGCTTCCTCACCGCCCAACATTGCAGAATGTGGGAAGTCATCACCAGCGGTCCGATCATCATCACCGAAACTGTAAAAAGGGTTCCTAATGACATCCGTCAGGAACCTTACGATGAGGACCAACCCAAGTCAAAGGCAGACTTCACCACAGAAGAAAGGAAGCAAGATGAGTTAGACAACCTCGCCAAAAACATCATCTCCGGCACCGTTCCCGACAAGCATGTCATGAAGATCATCAAGTGCAGAACAGCAAAGGAGATGTGGGACATTCTGGAAAGAATGTGCGTAGGTTCTGAGGAAATCAAGGAGAATAAGCTATCCATAGCTTGCCAGAAATTCGACTCCTTCCTCATGCTCAAGAATGAATCTGTCGAGGAAATGGAACAAAGATTCAATCTTATATTGAATGAAGTTCAATCCATTTCCAAAGACAAATACACTCAACGAGAAATCAACCTGAAGATTCTTCGAGCATTGCCACGTGGAGAATGGTAGATCTACTCAGTCGCTCATCAGCATAAGCCAAGATTCAGTCAGCTCCCGACAAACAAGCTTTTCTCCGATCTCATGGCAAATGAGTTCGATCTTCTAAGAAATCTTGGTAACAAGAAGGCTGGAGGATCAGACGAAGATGGTCCATCAACCTCAAGAGGAGTTGCACTAAAGGCCTCGACCAGAGAAGGCAAGAAGCAGATCAAGGAGCCAACAGAACTCAACCCTGAGGACTTCTTCAGTCAATATGCCTTGTTGACTGACAGATTCAACAAGATGGAGTCCAAGTTCCGAAAGTACAAAAGGTTCCACAAGCAGCACTTCAAGGGAAAAGAAAGAGAAGGGGACTCCAGACATTCCACAGATCGAAGCGGAGAAAGGAAGTCAGCCGCTTACGACATCAAAGAATTGGAATGTTTTGGATGTAGAAAGAAAGGGCACTTTCGACATGAATGCCCTGATTTGACTCCAGCTGAGCACAGGGAACTGAAAGCGAAGAAAGATCGCAGATCTTCGAAGAAGAAAGCAATGGTTGCTGATGATGCTGACTCTTCCAATGACACATCAGAATCATCCGACCTCGACAGTTCCAGCTCAGATGATGAGAGCCGAGCCCTGATGGCCAACGAATCAGAAAGTGTAGCTGACAACAGCTACGACAATGGAATGAATGGCCCAGAGGTAAAATCTCTCACAAAAACTCCATATACTGATAACTTCCTGATGCTTTCAGGAGACCACTCAGAATCTGGAGATAGCTCATCCTTTGAAACTGACGAGTTTGATCAGCTCCTGACCGATCACTGTCAACTGAGGAAAATGTTCGAAGATCTCCTCAAGCAGAATTAGAAAATGGACAAGGAGATCAATGATGAACGAGCTAAACATCAGACAATCATCTACTTTCCGGATGAAACTTGTCTTGATCAGCTAATCATGGAGAACAGCCGACTGGAAGAAGAGCTCAGAGTCTCCATCTCAGAAGGTGAAAGAGCATCTCATGAAATCAAGAGGCTCAATCACAAGCTGGAAGAAACAGTCAAGAACTGCATGATGCAGTCTCCCATGATGAGCAACTTTCCATCGAAAGGACTGGTCAACAGCATCGGAGGAAAGGTTGCAGCTGCCAAAGGAAAGGATATCATGATCATCTCTAAGAATGATCCTTCTGAAATCACAACCTCAGAAGAATCAAGAGACCATGATATGGATGAAGTTCACAAGCGCAGACTGATGGCCAGATCAAATGTTCCACCTCCACGAAGCTACAGACGAGCTAAGGAGGCTCCCAACCAGATCATCTTATTGAAAAGGCTGGAAAGCAGATTTCAGTCAAAGATCCGGGAAGGAACATCAGGAGCCAAGAAGAATCTTCCTCATCAATCCAGGGGGAAGAAAGGCCACATCAGTCAGAAACTGACATCCTCAGTTCAGTTTCAGAAGGAACAACATCCATGGAGATCAAGCAATGCTGAGTCCAGTCGAGCCATGCCACTTCCTCGACGACAAGCCACTGGACGTCAGACAAATCTCCATAAGTCTGCAAAGACTAAAGTATCTCAAGGAAGATACTTCGCCGAGCAAAGAAGACCTCAACCACTCATCAGACAGAACTGCTACAAGAGTGAGGCCTTCAAAAGGATTTCTCAACAGAAGAATGCTCATGTGCCACCTGAAGCGCCAACGACATCGATCAGACATCCAAAAATGCGCAAAAGATCAGCCAGACCAATTCTGAAGCAGATTTGGGTTCCAAAGGGAACTCGAACTAACATTGAAGGACCCAAAGCTTGATTGGGTGCCTGAAGCAACTCTTCCTTGCAGGTCAATGTCAGGAAACATAAAAAGAAGGAAGAGGCCAAAGCTTCAATCCGAACGTGGTATCTGGACAGTGGCTGTTCGAAGCATATGGCGGGCTACAAAGAATATCTATCCCAGTATGTTGAGAAAGCTGGATCCAAAGTTGCATTCGGAGACAACTCGATTGGAGAAACAAAAGGCTACGGTGTGCTCAACATAGGTAACGCCAGTATCAGTAATGTTAGCTTTGTTTCTGGTCTTAAACATAATCTGTTGTCTGTGAGTCAATTTTGTGATAGTGGTTTCACAGTGAAAATCAAAAAGGATGAATTCACTGTTAGAAACAATCAGAAGAAGGTGGTTCTGAAGGGATTCAGACAAGGGAGTCTCTACGTCGTTTCTTGGGAAGACAGCCCACCAGAAACGTGCCTCATCAGCAAGAACAGCTCGGAGCTCAATTGGTTATGGCACAAGAGACTCAACCATCTCAACTTCAAGACGATCAACAAACTTGCTAAACATCAACTGGTAGAAGGTCTTCCTTCTATTGTATTCCAGAAGAAGCAAGAATGTGAAGCATGCCTCAGAGGAAAGCAGACGCGGACGTCATTCAAGTCAAAGACAGGACACTCCTCTGGAAGGATTCTGCATCTACTTCACATGGATCTGTTTGGCCCGATCACTCCAAGAAGCTACAACGGTAGGAAGTACACCTTGGTAGTTGTGGATGATTATTCACGATATACTTGGGTTATCTTTCTCTTCAAAAAGAAGGAGACACTGGAGGAACTGCCAAAGCTGCTGAGAAGACTGAGCGTTGAAAAGGAAGTCAACATCATCAGCATCAGATCAGATCGTGGGACTGAGTTCCTCAATACTGTCATTCGTGAGTATTGTGATGAACAAGGAATCAGTCATCAAACTTCTGCAGCAAGAACTCCACAGCAGAATGGAGTTGCAGAAAGAAGAAACCGGTCTCTAAAGGAAGCAGCCAGGACGATGCTAGCCGAGTCAAAACACCTCATGTGATCTTTGATGAGTCTACAGATGGTTTCAGGGAACAGGATGCTGAAAAGGATGTTCAGATCGCTGAAGGTTCCAAAGCTGAAATCCACACTGTCGAGCCCTCTACTGTCTTGGTGTGGGGACCTGGCAAAGATGAAGATACTGAGATGCTTCAGTATCAGAAGATCAACCAACGGTCTGAAGTCCAGACTGGAGCCAATACAGATGGCATCAGTCAAGGGGGAACTCCAGTTGCTGAAGTTCAAGTTGAACGCGCAGAAGCCGCCCCAGCTCAACTCTTTCCTGCTCTAGAAGGTGCTCAACATCCCAGAGCTATTCTAACCGAAGAAGCTCCACCATCCCCTGAAGAAATCAAGAAGTATCGAAGATGGTTTGAACTCCACTCTAAGGAGAACATCATTGGAGAACCATCAGATGGCGTCAAGACTCGGAGATCAATGTGCAACCTCGTCTTCGACATCAACCAGAACTGCATCAACGAAGATAAGAATTTCAGCTATTTCTTATCAACTACAGAGCCCAAGGATATTGAAGAAGCTCTGAAGTCCACTGAATGGGTCATCGCAATGCTAGAGGAACTCAATGAATTCAACCGAAATTCAGTTTGGGAGCTTGTGAATCGACCAGACGATGCAAAGGTGATTGGCTTGAAATGGATTTTCAAGAATAAGGAAGACGAAGAAGGAAACGTTGTGAGAAACAAAGCAAGGCTTGTGGCTAAAGGATACAGTCAAGAAGAAGGAATCGACTACGACGAGTCATTCGCCCCAGTTGCCAGATTGGAAGCAGTCAGACTCTTCTTAGCCTTCGCAGCTCACAAAGGTTTCAAGGTACACCAAATGGATGTCAAGTGTGCATTTCTTAATGGAGTGCTCACAGATGAAGTCTATGTAGAACAACCTCCTGGATTTGAGGTTGCTGGACCAGAAAAGGTGTACAAGCTGAAGAAAGCGCTCTATGGGTTGAAGCAAGCACCAAGAGCGTGGTATGATACTCTCTCGGAGTATCTGGTTGAACAAGGCTTCAAAAAGGGATCTGTGGACAGAACTTTGTTCACTCTCAAAGAAGGAGAAGATCTCTTGCTTGTTAAAATTTATGTCGATGACATAATCTTCGGATCCAAATCCGAACGCATGTGCAATAAGTTTGCTGACATCATGACGAACAAATTCCAAATGTCCATGATGGGAGAAATGAATTTCTTTCTCGGATTGCAAGTCAAGCAGACCAAAGAAGGAATACTGATCAGCCAGTCCAAGTATGCCAAGGAGCTGATAGCTAAGTTCGGTATTCAGCATATGAAATCAGTCAAGATCCCAATGAACACAAACTGGAAAGTTGATCCAGGTTCAGAAGGAAGCTCTGTCTCTTCGAAGAAGTACAGAGAAATCATTGGATCTTTGCTGTATTTGACTGCGAGCAGACCAGATATCGCATTTGCAGTCGGGGTTTGTGCAAGATATCAATCAGATCCTAAGGAAGCTCATTTGGATGCAGCTAAGCGGATTCTGAGATATCTCAAGGGCACACCCAATTTAGGATTGTGGTACCCAGCAGACGACGACATCAAGCTCACCGGATTTTCAGACTCCGACTTCGGTGGATGCAAGCTTGATCGCAAATCAACCTCCGGAACATGTCAATTCCTAGGCAACAAGCTCATCTCTTGGTTTTCAAAGAAGCAGACTTCAGTCGCCACCTCTACAACTGAAGCTGAATATGTTGTTGCCGGAAGCTGCTGCTCACAAATCCTGTGGTTAGTCCATCAACTAAAGGACTATGGGATCGAGGAAAAGGAAGTTCCTATCTATTGCGATAGCTCCAGTGCTATTGCAATCTCCCAGAATCCAGTTCATCACACCAGAGTCAAACATATTGAGATTCGACATCACTTCATTCGTGATCATGTCGAAAAGAAGAATATCTCTGTGGAATGGATTCCCACTGCTATTCAGAGAGCGGACCTGCTGACCAAGGCTCTTCTAGAAGAGAGGTTCAATGATCTATGTGCAAAGATCGGCCTTATCAACCCTGAAGAGTGATGCTGTGTTTGAAGATTTTCTCAAACAGTCATGCTGACTGGTGGTCAACCAACTGCTGCTTCTACGATCGCCGACGTGGAAAGCAATGAAGTCTGAATGCTTATCTGAAGAAGAAGTCATACTGATGATACAACCAGGATCACGTGGTATCAACTGACTACTATGTTCAGTTGATCAATAAGTATTTTAAATGCTTACCTTTTCAAAAATCAGTTATTTCAGTTTAGAGCGTTAAGTGTTTAGTTCAAAATCTTTTCTCTAACTGATCAGTTTCTTTCAAAAACTTTAACTGATTGTTGGAATTGTTGGAAAATGGAATATCCGAAAAGGACAAGATTTTTATAAAAGAGAAAATCTGTTTTGATTGAACTTGTCTGATCTTTTTGCCAAAAATCCTTCCAACCTTTTTGTCTCTGCAATAAAATTTCTTGAAACGCTCATTGACATGACATATGTAATGATGCCTTTCAAAGTCCCTCGCAGTGACGGCGGATGCGAAATTTATCTTCAATTGCATTTTAGGCACAGTTTTCGAAAAACCTTTTCATCTTCTTCATGGTTCACATCTTGTCTATTTATACACCATGCTGTCTTCACAATTCTTCTGCATCAACTAACAACTCTCCACAGCCTTCACTGTGAGAAAAAGTTTCAATTTTTTCCAAAGTTGCAGAGAAAAATTGTTCCGACTAAAGGAGAAATCTATGATTGCAAAGTCATGGAGTGGAAGAATGACACTCATAGTCTTGGTCTTCACCGGACCCTTCCACTGGATCTCAACGTCTCTCCGGCGTCAAAGTTTGCTCTACCCTCACTTGTATCCAGCGAAGCGAGTGTCTTCCATCCTCATGCCCGGCACATGGATTGGAAGTTCCTGTCTAGAATATGGACAGACTTCACCTGTTTCTCAGGAAGCTTCTCACCTTTTGGTAAAGACTCCATGTGGTGCAACAGCAATGCGCAGAAGCTCATTGCCATCCGGCGCAAAATCGACAGTGCTAGTCCTCACGACTGCCACTGATTCGATTCTCCATCTTCACATCTTCTTCTCTCCCATGTATGACGAAAGCGTGTTCTGATCCAATTCTTTCATGAACGCCTCGCCATACATTTCCTTCGTTTTCTCCTCCCCTCCTCTCGCACTTCTAATTCCTCTCTTCTCGCCTGTCTCCTCGCTCTTCGGATAGTATGTATAGTTGCATCTCATGATTATCTCTAACGATGCTATGCATACTTTCCTTTCCTTCACACTACTTTCCATCATTCCTCTGTCTCCCCGCCTTCTCCGTCATCTCTTTTTCATCCTTCTCCACCCACTCCTGACGTCCTCTCCTTCTGCATTCTCGGGACCTCTCCTCTTCTCAAGACGTTACCACAACTTGAGAATTGGAGTTGTTGTCTCATTTGATTTCAGCTTCCATGGTCATCTCTCTCTTTTTGATGTTGCCAAAAAGGGGAAAAGTTGGGAAAGTAAGAGTCAGTGAGTAATCTTTTTGAGAAGGTTACTCCTGTCCCTATTTCTTGACTGTAGATGGGATAGCTATGGATCACCAGAAGGATGATGTTTCAGAAGAGACCTCAATTCAACGGAACACAAGTGAGAGTGGAACAAGCTTAGGAACACGAAGACACGAAGACAGAAGATGAAGATCAAGAAGTTCAAGGCGCAGCCAAGCAGACTGCTGGAGTCCATGGTTTATCCATGATGTTTTCTTGTTTTTCTTGTTACTCCAATGTAAGTCTTGCTCTGTACCTCGACTGATGGCTTATCAGTCTTTTTAATGAAATGAACTTCTTATTGATCTCACCCTGAAGACAATGACTCTTTGTCCAGGCTCTGATTTATGGTTTTTCTGTCTTCTTTTAAGTTCTGTGTTTAGAACTGTTTTCGTTCTTGCTCTAAGTACAAGTTGTTTAGGTTCTATTGTTAAGGGGGAACTGTTTTCACTCCTTGTCTAGAACTTGTACTGAGAGCTCAGTCTTTTTATTGTCTAGAACTACTGTGTGGTTTTGGCATCATCAAAAAGGGGGAAATTGTTGGGAACCTTGTGGAATATCCTAACCCTTGTTTTGATGATACCAAAATTCATAGGACTTAAATGTAATAGACTAGAATCGTTTTGAACTCAAGTGTTAGAGTTCGTTTCTAGTTTAGTTGCGGTGTCGAAGATTGAAGACTGAAGACTGAAGAATGAAGACTGAAGACTGAAGACTGGAGTTACCAACTGAAGTGTCAGTTGAAGAATCAGTTGAAGACTGATTATTTAATGCGCGCCATAGACTGATACTAAAGTCAAGTATAAGTTGAACATTCCTCCTAGGACTGATCTTCCAACGTTCAGAGGAAGCCACGTACGCTCAAAGTACAGTCGCATTAAATGCAGAGATATCTCAATATCTTATCTCTGCAGAGGTCATTCCTATCTGGTGGCTACTTTTCAGAGATGTCACATCTCCTGTCCTTCAAAGAGAGCCGTTTCCACACAGACAAGGAACCTCGAAGATTGAAGCCTCAGCCCAAATTCGAATTGCTCTCCAACGAAAGAAATCTTGAGGACGATTTACGCCAACGGATCTATTCAAGAGTTCTCCTACAAATAGCGCTCGAGGATCACTCACCGATTCAACGACATAAGCTGAAGCTCTGCCGAAATAGCTACTCAGCCTAAAGCTTAACCGCTCAAAGCTTGATCGAAGAAGAGAATTCCAAAGCCAAAATCAGTCACTGCTGATTACATACATTCTCTTAGACCCTAGGCATATATCTGAGTACCCAGAAGCCAAAGGTCAAACTTGCTTCAAAGAACTTGTTCTTTGTAAGTATAGTTGGCACTCATTTAAACCTCTCCCCCATAAGAGTGTTTGAGTGACTCGGAGTTCAGGAAGGTACTCTGAACTCTGAAAGGGAAGTCTGAGCACGAGGTGTGCTTAGCAGGGAAATCCTACGCGAGTTGTGTAGGTGCTGAAATCCTACGCGAGGTGTGTAGGTGGGGAAATCCTACGCGAGTTGTGTAGGTGCTGAAGAGAGTTTATCTTCAGTTTACGGTTTGCAGTGCACCAGGCAAGCACTTGCGAAGTGGATTGTTGGTCTGATCAACTAGCCGTGGATGTAGGAAAGAGTTTTTCCGAACCACGTAAAAGTCTCTGTGTTATTTACAGCTTTCAGTTTTACATTCATAACTGTGCTATTTCAATTGATAAAACTGAACACTGACTAACAGCAAAGAGAAACCCTAATCCAACTATCTGCTCCACTGAGGCTATTCGAAACTAAGTTTAATTTCCGCTGCGTATGATATCAATCTGACTCACTATCCTCTGATAGTAAGGAAGAGAGATATCATCTTCATTTTTGCAAACACGACTGAAGCCCTTACGTGGATCAATTAAGTTCTAGTGACTTAACTGATAACTCTTTACTGAAGAGCTTTCAATATCAGTCGTCAACCCTGTTGGTCAAAACTAATTTCGGTTAAACAGGTGTCTGGTTTGCATGCAAAGTTTCTTTTCTATCTCTGACTGAGATCCCTCTGATTGAGGTTGGTAGATAGTCAAAAATAGCCTATAGGTCATATTCCCCCCCCATACACCTATTCGAGACCCCCCGGACCTAACAAGCATACATAAGTCCATCGAGTAGAAGCATTAACCAGGACCATAAAATATTGAAATGGTCCTGACGCCGGGTGAATTGGTCCACATATATCTCTTTGAATTCGTTCAAGAAAAATGGGAGATTTTAATTTAACTTTGGTACGAGAAGGTTGTACTATAAGCTTACCTTTTGAACATGCTTCACAAACAAATTCATTTGCAGATGATAGATATTTTGTTTGTATATTGTGCCCAATAACATTATTAATAATCCGACATATCATATTATGCCCAGGATGACCCAATCGTTCATGTCATAATATAAAAGATTTTGGGTTTTTAAATTTTATGCTTAATGCAACATGATTTGTTAGGTTTAATATGAGTATAATACAACCCATAGGAGAAAGAAGGGAACTTCTCAAAAATTTGTTTTCTACATCCAACATTCTGAGTGATGATCAGAAATTCATTGTTGTTATCGGTTTAAGTTTCAATGTGAAAACCATTTAGTCAGATGTCTTTAAAACTAAGAAGGGTACGTTATGATTGGGGATACTAAAGTGCATCGTTTATAATTAATTTTGTACCCATGGGGAGTATCAAAGAAGCTCTTCTGGAGCCAACAATAAGGATATTGTCATTTGCAATCATAGTGACGCTCCTTTTTTTTCCAATAAGAGTTTGGAAATATTTTCTATCAATAAGTATAGAATGTGTTGTGGCACTATCCACTAGACACAATGTACTTTCATTCTCCATGAGTTGCATGTTTGAGTTTGACATTCTAAAAGCAAAGAAGTAGAATATACATCAAGAAAATAGCAAATAGTTCGCAACAAGTGAATTCGCTTTTGTTGATATCAGACATATTCAAAATATATATAACAATCAATGAGAGAAAAATAATAATTTCAATTATCGAGAGAAAAATTACAATTATACACAATTATGTTTCAACCAATTCATTTAAAAAATAACAAACAATAAATGTTATAATTGGGAGACGATCCTCAAGATGTATTAATTTCTATCACATAGGAAGAAGATCCTTAAGAAATGAATACATCACATAGGAAGAAGATCCTTAAGAAATGAATACATCTATCCCAGTATAAAATCTCGATATCAATAAAATCACGATTCAAAATATGCACATAAATGCATAATGCTAATAAAAGAAGCATATATGCAACAGAATTCATAAGTTCATAACCGCTCAAACTCAAATATACACCTATGAGCCGTCGTTTTATTTAATGAAAATGTATCTTACTATTAGAACCAAGTCAAACGAAACCCTCCAAATATATTTATATATAAAGAGTATTTCCTCCTGCCTCTAAGTTTCATCCTACACACATGTTTTAAGAAATCTAAAACTCACGGAAATAATAAAATAGTCGTTTATTTTGTTGGGTTCGCCCCTTTTTAACACCATTTACTCGGAATTATGTGTGCTTAATTACGTGGTCTGATGGTGTTACAGAGAAAGGTCTGGATATCAAAGGACAATAGAATTTGAGACTTTCTTAAGGTTTGAGATTCCTTCTCACCCAAAATTGCACAAAGGACAACTGAAAAATGGGCTTCGCTATCTTATTCTACCAAATAAAGTCCCTCCTAACAGGTAATCTTATTTCGCAATAACTTCTATGGACATGATAAATGCATTTTTATATGATTCAAGAGTATATTGTCACATTATGGAGAATGCTTGAAAAATCTGAAAAACAAGCATGATATTTAACAGTTTACACATGATTTCAAATATCCTTTTTTTTGTAGGAATCAAGAACCAAATATCAAATATTCCTATTCACATGAAGTTATATCATCGACTATCGATTCTTCACTTAAATTCACAATTATATTTTCTATTTTCAAACATGCAGTATCATAATTAAAACTCCTTACTCGATACACCTAATCACGCTAAACACATTTTTCTAGCATAATATGCACGCATTATCACAAAGCCACAACCTCACACCGTTGGGAATAAAACCCAATTCCGCAAAGCCATCTCAAATACCAATTCAACACACAATTTTTACATTGCAAGAAAAACACGATTTTTTTTCTTATGGTCTATCTCTATGTTCACTCAATTGGCTAGAGACTCGTGCTGATAACGTGTTGTAATATTCCCTTGAACAAGCAATTCCAAAGTACTCCCTCCGTCCACTAATTCAAGGCCTTCTTTCCTTTTTGGGACGTCCACCAACTCAAGGCCTATCCATTTTTAGTAAGTTTTTATTTATATTTAATTGGTGGGTCCCAAAACAATACACTTTTTCTCCACTCAACTAATAAATAATACATTAATTGTGGGTCCCTTTCTCCACTCAACTAATAAAAATACACTTTTTCTTAAAACCCGTGTTTTGCTCCTTAGGTCATGAATTAGTGGACGGAGGGAGTAAAAAAATAGAAGATTCAGAGAGAAAGATGAGAGAAAAACAGATTATGTATTCTCATTAACTGAAATTACCGTTCCATCATATATATATATATAGGGAAGGGATACCGTGAGAACACCTCTTAAAATAAAAAATAAGTACAGGAATATGAATTTTATGTAGAACAAATATAAATTTGTTGTATAAAGGTATGAATTGCGAAAAATAAATTTTTGCTACCTTTGGAATTCGAACTTAGGACCATGAATTCATCCAACATGATGATGAATCAACCGTAGATCTTGATGATCTAAGTAGGATGTGGTTTTAGAGATAATTACATTATTTGTGAGAACGTGAGAACCATCGAATCTAATGCATTCACTGTAAAAATTAATGCATTCGCTGTTAAAATTAATGAACTCAAAAAAATAAAAAAATTGCTCCCGTCAGGATTCGAACCCAAGATCTGCATTCATCCAACAAGATGATGCATTCACCGTAGATCTTGATGATTAAATGACTGAAAATGATAGCCTTAAATGATGCATTCACCGTAGATCCATGAAGAATTATATATATTTTGAGAATAAAGAATTGATCATAGCCTTTGATTAAATAAGATCTAGCGGCTTATATGTCATCCGCTCTTTATTTGTTTAATGCTTTTAATTTTACGTTTAATTATCATTAAGGTTAATTATGTAAATTTAGTTTCTTATTTGTAACCGCCTTTTTAGTGGTCAAACTTTAACAAATCTATTCTTTTCGGTAGTTATGAAATTGATTGCTTTGAATCTTTTTTTTTTATTTTATTTTATCTTTCTTTTAGGTTTGACGTCTTACAGCATATTCATTTCAATATTTTATCAGAGGAATTTTTTTAGGGTTCGCAACAAAAAACTTTAGAAACTTTGGTTTTCTTTTCATTGTTTCGTACTCTGTTTGAAATGAATACATTGTTTCATACTCTGTTTGAAATGAATAGAGACTCGGTAGACGTCGTCTTCATATATTTAAACTTTACAGGTTCTATCTATCTCTAAGCAACCAGTTCTTGAGTTGTATTTGTTCAATACCCAGTAAGCAAGCCTTGAAGACACATTTGATGGTGAATTTCAGAATCTTACCGAATCCAATGGCACGAACAGCTTCTTTCTGGGCCTCGTTCAGGTCACGTAGTTTTTTGCAAAATGCAGCGGGTGTGCTTCGGGTGTTCAGTTTTGGGTACTTCTTATCTATATCTGACATATTCATAAGCAAAATTAAGAATCGAATAACATGACAATTTAAATGAATAACAGATAATTTAAATGAATAACATGAGGTTCATCCACAAAATCCAACATATCCAAAAAATAATCTGACAATTTAAATGAATAACAGACAATTTAAATGAATAACAGTAGGTTCATACAGAAAATAAAATTGACATATTAAAAAGCAATATTAAGAATCGACTAGACTCATAATTTAAATGAATAATAGACAATTTTAATGAATAACAGTAGGCTCATACACTAAATTGACATATTCATAAGCAAAATTAAGAATCGAATAACATGACAATTTAAATCAATAACAGACAATTTAAATGAATAACATGAGGTTCATCCACAAAATCCAACATATCCAAAAGCAATATTAAGAATCGAATAACCTGACAATTTAAATGAATAACAGTAGGTTCATACATAAAATTGACATATTAAAAAGAAATATTAAGAATCGAATAGACTGACAATTTAAATGAATATTGATGAGGAGTAATACGTGCAGAGCAGAGAAGTGGTCTTAGCCAGAGGAACGGGCTCATCAGAGGAGCGGGATTCATCAAAGAAACAGACTCTCGTAGAAAAGTCAGAGAAATGGGCCTTACCAGAGGAACGGTCTGCACCAGAGAAGCCATTCTCGCCAGAGAAATGACCTTCGCCCGGGAAATCACCAGAGGAGCGGGAAAATCTTCCGCCTAAGGGCAAATTTACTATTATGCCCTCGACCACTCGAGACACATGTTTCAAGCACTGAATTTACTATTCTACCCTCAACGTGTAATCTATAAATAGCCCTTAGCATGTACCTTGTAAACTTACGCTTTCAATACTTTTACTACTGCAACCATATTTCCTCGTGCTCTCAGCAATCTAGCAATCTTCTTTCACCTTTACGATCAATTTCTAGGTAAAATCCACGATTCACCGATAATTCACAAAACAAACGATCACCGTTCATTTATGCTTTACCAAATATAATAGACAATTTTAATGTATAAAATTAGGTTCACACACTAAATTGACATATTCATAAGCAAAAGGTCTACACTATTCTCGAATACAAGTATGAACAGCATAACAACTTATTAAAAATAATGAATAATTCCAGATCGTTTTTTTGTTTTTTTTTTTAATAGGTTATGAAACATTTTTTGGGTTACTAAATCAGTTTCGAATATGAGAACCCAAAAAACGAAAAAGAATTTTCAGATCTATATCTGTAAACGAGAAAATTTTGTTGATCTATTTCTGTCTATGCTGCGAACAAAACCAGCAAAAATCATAAATCTTTACAGCTAGGGTTTTGTTCAATTTTTATTTCTCAGAATTTTTTTGGGTCGAATACAGAATACAATCATTTTATGATATTTGTTCGAACTCACCTCTGTGATTTATGTTGAAATTTTGACGAAACAACGTTGAACTTGAAGTATTCTCTGCAATCTGCAAGAAAAATTCCGGCGTATGAATTCGATTTGTTCGAAAAATCCCTAATCTGCCCGATGAAGGTGGAAGATTAGTGGGCGCGTGAAAGACGGAAAATCTGAATATTCGAGATTTACCTCTCTTGGTAGAATTCCGAATAAACCCTTCACGCGGTTAAAAGGGTTATTTATTTAAATTACACACGTTTCTTATTTGAAAAACCGAATAAATTTGAGCCGTCTGATTTGATAGATCAGACGGTCTATATATATTCTCTATTTTTTACTACTCCCTCCGTTCCAATATTGTTGGCCACATTTTCTTTTTGGTCTGTCCCATTATTGTTGGCCACTTTCTTAAAATGGAAATATTTAATTTAATTAACCTCAATTAATTTAATTTAATTTAATTTTCTACTTAAACCTAAACCCCCTTTAACAAACACAAACACACACGTAAAACACACACAACACACGCACAACCTCAAATCTCTCCCTTCTCTCTTCTTCTCCACCAACCGACACCGCCGCCGGCCGCCGGCCTGTCCCCGACCTCTCTCGCCTCTGCTCTCTCTCTCTCTCGTTGTGTGCGCACTCGTCGCCTCTTCTCTCTCTCGCTCTCTCTTCGTCGGACGCTTCTCACCTCTCTCTCGTCTGACCGCCGACTTCCTCGTCTGAATTTGTCATCGTCTCCGGTGAGCAAGGCAGCAATCGCTTACCTTAGGGTTCTGATTCACACAATTTAGGGGTGGTTCGCCCAGATCTGAGGTGGCGCGACCCCATGGCCGTCGTCCCTCTGTCTGCGCTGCGACCATCGTCGCCTTCTCGCATCTCCCTCTATCTCCAACTAGAGAGGTGGCGCGATTTGGGGGCGGCAACCCTTTCCCCTCACCGTGAATTTTGGGGGCTAGGGCGGCCCAGTTGGGTGTCTGGGTTTGGAGATCTGTGATTTTTCCCCCTCACCGCGTGAATAGGTTAAAGAAGTAAGGGGCTGCCGTCGTCGCCGTCTCCCTCTCCTCTGCTCAATTTCTCTGGTTTTGAATTGATTTTTTAGTTTAATTGACGAATTTGGTTTGAATGTTTTCTCAAGAATTTGGTTTGATTTTTTGGTGAAAACTGAATTGATTTTTTGGAAAAGAAAATGGTTTGAATTGGTTTTTTGGTTTGACAGCCAAATTCTTGATTTGCATGTTGACAGTCGTCGCCGGAGCCGGCGCTGGCTTGAAAAATGGAACTGAAGCACTGAGAAGAAAAATATGGACCACAATTAATTAACTCTTTAATTTTAATGGACTACACTTAATTAAAACATAACACTCAATTTCTTAATCTCCGTGCCGAAAAGAATGTGAACAACAATATTGGGACGGAGGGAGTAGTATCTAATTCTCTATAGATACCTACCCTATTAAAGAATAGAGAATAAATCTATACCATTTGATCCCCTAGATCCTACGACTGCCTTTTATTCAGATTTTGATTATTAAAAACTCATGGCATTAAATTACTCGAATTCTTTAGTCTGTAAGGGGTTATTTGGAAATTTACACACGAAAGAAAATCTGGAAGATTGGGTTCTTCCGCATTTCACTCCTCCACTACTCTTCAAAATTTTCATGGAGATTTTAGATTAGGGCATTACGATTCCAAACAAATACATTCTATATGCTGCCAAAAAGTCTCCAGATTAATTAACAAAGAAGGTTGAAGTTCATCGTTATTTCTGCATAATCATCGTGTATTTAATTAACTGTGTATATATATTTTAATTAATTGTTTTTATATTTATAAAAGCATAATCGATAACTATGTATTCAATGCATCTTTTAAGGTAAATTTTATCAGCCTTCAAGTGATAAAATTTGGAAACTTTATAAAAAGTGGAGAGGAAATAATAAAAAATAAAATTGGGTGATTGAGGTGGTAAATTCCATGCTAGGTCACCCCTAATGAGGATCACCCTTCTGATCTTGACACGTGTCCCTGAATTCGATGCTCAACCCAGCTGATGGAGTCAGCGAAACCCGGTTCAGGCGGGTTTTTAATTGTATAGGTTATGACACGTGTTTTTGTGCCATTTATTATTGAAATGAAGCTTACTGAACACTCTTGGTGATCGGACAAATCAGAAATTCTCCTTTTCCGGCTTGTTTTGTAAGATTTGTCGCATCGACCCGAAGTTTCACGTTTCATCTCTTGAATTTTTACAAGATCCGTCATCGGTTTATATTTTTCCAACATTTCATTGTGTTGAATGGTAAAAATCTAGACAGAGTCAACAACTATTATAAATTCTTCGATTTTTTTTATTTATCATTTACTCTGCATCTGTGAATGTTGATGCTAGCGAAAGGGGAAAAATCATACTTTTCGATCGTGGAGGCCCGGGATCGAAGCAAATTTCGGAGGTGAAGCATGCAGCTGCAAATTTCGTGAGGAAGGCAATAGCATTTCTTACTGTGGCAGAGATTGGTTGTACCGAGGTTTGGTTTTTCTACTTGATGCAGCTGCAAGATCTTCAGACTAAGCTTTTGATTTTCTTCCACTGACGGTTATTGTCTCTCTCGTTCTCAAAACATCCTATGCACAATAAGGCTGGTTTTGAGAAGGATTCGCTGCTCTTTTAATTTGTTTGCTTTGTTGTGTTAAACTTTGTCACCTGATTTACTTGATTTCCCTGTTCGTTTGCAGTCTATGGTTACGGTTGTGAAGAATGTAACAAATCTAATAACTTGTGTTCTAAATTATATTGATCTATTACCATTTACTTGTTACATTTTCATGTTTATAAATTATGTATGATTTTTTGGCCAGTAGATAACATTTATTAAATTATGTATGATTTTTTGCCCATCTATTACCATCTATTAAATTATGTATGATTTTTTGCCCATGTAGTGAAGTAATTAGCCTCATCTTCGTAGATGAAGCGTTTAAATATTTGTGTTCTCATACGTAAGAAATGTCTAGTCTTATGTAGAAGGTTTATCCTTAAATTATATCCCGAATTTTGATCCCATGTTTTTTTTTATCTCGAATTTAAGAATATTACAAGTATAATAGACTTTTCAAATAATTTAAGAGAGTTTTTAATGGTTTTTTCATTATTAAGAAAAGCAATTCAGGTTGCTTGTTCATTGTTAGAACACGTTGAATATAGTTTATGATCTTTGAAAAATTTATTGAAGCTGAAAACTTAGAGATGGTTTGATGTTTTGTTTTTTGTTGTTTAATGAAAAAGTGGCCCACAATGTTCTGTAAAGGTTTAATACTTGTAGTTAAATTGAAGACATTTAGTTGTGTATATTTTTCCGCCACATTTCGTGAAGTTGTGGTCTGTAAGCTGTTTTGTTTATAATATGTTTAGGTGCTCTCGTCTTTTTGAGTTGTCACCTTTGGTATCTGAACTTGTTCCGGGAGCATCTATCCACTGAATTCTTTGCTCATGTACGAAGTTCTTGGTTTTGACTTTTGTTGCATTATGTGAACATGTTATGGGAGCATCTATCCTCTAATTTTTTGTAGTGAAAATACTATTGATTTCATTTATTTCCTATCTTAATAAAATTTTATGCCTTGTTTTAGGTTCCAATCATTGTGTTACCCAAGGAATATTAGATGATGGATCATGTTGGTATTCCTTCAACCTTGCATCCCGCTTCACCTATTCCTGTTCATAATTCAAAGAGTTTGCTCACAAAAAGACGTCTGACATATGAGGAAGATGATGCTGTTAAAAAAGGCACTGAAATACAGAAGACTCGAAAGAAGAATTCAGAACTGCTTTTGGAAGAGAAACAGGTCTTACGTTTGGATCCCCGCCGTTCCCCTCGTTTGGTTGAACAAGGCAAGAAAATAGAAGAAAAGAAGGCGAAAGATGAGGATGATTATGCAGCAAATGAAGCATCTAACCCTGCCCTTTGTAAAAATAGTTTGAAAATTCTGAATTACGCAACGGCAGAGGAAAATGCAAAGAGTAATACCAATGTGAGTGTTATTACATGTTTTTAAACCCAAAAATGTTCATTGTGCTATACTTACCTTTTTTGGTGGTCCGACAGGCCTTGATCTTCTTGATCACTTTGTTGAAGGAGAAAGTTGAGAAGTTAGATAAGAAAATAGATAAGCTCTTTGTTAAAGTTGAGACTCGTAATGCGACTTGTTGGGAACCTTGTGGAATATCCTAACCCTTGTTTTGATGATACCAAAAATCATAGGACTTATTTGTAATAGACTAGAATCATTTTGAACTCAAGTGTTAGAGTTCGTTTCTAGTTTAGTTGCGGTGTCGAAGACTGAAGACTGAAGACTGAAGACTGAAGACTGGAGTTACCAACTGAAGTATCAGTTGAAGAATCAGTTGAAGACTGATTATTTAATGCGCGCAATGGACTGATACTAAAGTCAAGTATCAGTTGAACATTCCTACTAGGACTGATCTTCCAACGTTCAGAGGAAGCCACGTACGCACAAGTACAGCCGCATTAAATGCAGAGATATCACAATATCTTATCTCTGCAGAGGTCATTCCTATCTGGTGGTTACTTTTCAGAGATGTCACTTCTCCTGTCCATCAAAGAGAGCCGTTTCCACACAGAAAAGGAACCTCGAAGATTGAAGCCTCAGCCCAAATTCGAATTGATCTCCAACGGAAGAAATCTTGATGACGATTTACGCCAACGGATCTATTCAAGAGTTCTCCTACAAATAGCGCTCGAGGATCACTTCAATCTTCACCGATTCAACGACATAAGCTGAAGCTCTGCCGAAATTGCTACTCAGCCTAAAGCTTAACCGCCCAAAGCTTGAATCGAAGAAGAGAATTCCAAAGCCAAAATCAGTCTCTACTGATTACATACATTCTCTTAGACCCTAGGCATATATCTGTTTACCCAGAAGCCAAAGGTCAAACTTGCTTCAAAGAACTTGTTCTTTGTAAGTATAGTTGGCACTCGTTTAAACCTCTCCTCCATAAGAGTGTTTGAGTGATTCGGAGTTCAGGAAGGTACTCTGAACTCTGAGTGGGAAGTCTGAGCACGAGGTGTGCTTAGCAGGGAAATCCTACGCGAGGTGTGTGGGTGCTGAAGAGAGTTTATCTTCAGTTTACGGTTGTGTGCACCAGGCAAGCACACGGGTACGGTTTGCAGTGCACCAGGCAAGCACTTGCGGAGTGGATTGTTGGTCTGATCAACCAGCCGTGGATGTAAGAAAGGGTTTTTCCGAACCACGTAAAAGTCTCTGTGTTATTTACAGCTTTCAGTTTTACATTCAATACTTGTGCGATTTCAATTGATAAAACTGAACACTGACTAACAGGAAAGAGAAACCTTAATCCAACTATCTGCTCCACCAAGGCTATTCGAAACTAAGTTTAATTTCCGCTGCGTATGATATCAATCTGACTGAACTATCCTCTGATAGTAAGGAAGAGTGATATCATCTCTATCTTTGTAAACACGACTGAAGCCCTTACGTGGATCAGTTAAGTTCCAGTGACTTAACTGATAACTCTTTACTGAAGAGCTTTCAGTATCAGTCGTCAACCCTGTTGGTCAAAACTAATTTCGGTAAAACAGGTGTCTTGTTTCCTTGTAAAGTTTCGCTTTAATCTCTGACTGAGATCCCTCTGATTGAGGTCGGTAGATTGTTGCAAAAATAGCCTATAGGTGTATTCCCCCCCCCCATACACCTATTCGAGACCCCCCGGACCTAACACGACTCTACATGAGGAGGTGATAGAGTGCCTTCGGTCTTACTTTGAGAAGAAGGCAAGCGCAGACCCCATAAAATCTGGTGCAGAGAGAGGCAGTAAAGTTGATGAAGTTGTAGTTGGCAAAAATAATGGAGAGTTTGGTGATGATGGTGGTGAATTTGCTCGATTTGCGAATATAGAAGAACTTATTAATATGTGTAGAAAACACATGGCATAGAAGGGTTTTAATAATGTCTTGTGTGGCAAGGAATGGGTGTTTGAAATCGACTGCCTCTGAAGAACTCTATTCATCATCACCCTATGTAGCCGGAGGTACGTACTCCGTTAATTTGGAGCCTCATTTGAAGCCTGAATTGTAGGTATGTTTGAGTTTTGGCAGCTGTAGGTATCCCTTGTTTTGCAGCATATGTATATTGCAAACTGGAACATGAATTATGATTATTATGGCAAGACTTAAAGCAACATATTATTAGAGATGAAACTATATTGATTAACATTATTACTCATATCTTTTATTTGTACATTTTGATCCCCTTACAATCTTGCTTTGTAACTAGGAATATATTCTTATTGTCTTAGGTTGATTTGTCTTCAATTTAGAAGAATGTTTGCTCCATATCTGAAAGTTCTTTATGCTCTATGTGAAAAATGAAAGAAATTCCATATCTTTGTCGAATTTGACCATGTGAGTTTTTTACCCCTAATTTTCACCAGTAGTGAATATATTAGTAATCCCATTTACAATTCATTTCCTACTGGAATATTTATAAATTTGGCTGCATTGCGAGGATTGTAGTCATATTTGTCTATTACTCTTAGAATAATAAGTGTATATCATAATTAGATTCGAAAGATATAGTATTTTGGCGTTTTGTATCTATAATCATTTATCATTGAAGATTGAATATGTGTAGGCGCTCATGGTTTGCATTGCATGGCATTTTATGTTCGTTGTACTAATGGGTCACGGATGTCTTGGTGATACCCTAGTTTGTATATTAATTTTTTAAGTTACATCAATGCAAAAAAACAATTGAGGTAGCTTTTTCCTCTCCACTTATTAAAATTTTGGCCCCCTTAAAATTTAGATTCCAGCTGGCTCTCCCTTGCATTATTGTATATTATGCACTATATAAAGCCTCTGTTGTCGTGCATCTCTAAATAGAAATCATTATTTTAACTTGTAAGATAAATTATCTACCTACAAATGTGGTACGACAACCGTTGGACGGCAAGGATGGATTTCATTCGACGCTCCTGTCGTATGTCAATTTCAGAAAGTTGTATTGCATAGGACAAAAATATACCAAGGCACATTTGTTCCGATGTTTTTAAGTCACTGAACAATGATTTCGAAGTTTACTTCTTATTCTCTTTCTATATTGCGAAGCTTATGGCATTGAGGGACTGATTCCGATGATTTTTTTTGCTCATTGAAGATGAGGACGTGAGCTGGAATCCCGTGCGAAACACCATCACAATTAGCTCCGTGAAGATGGAGGACTACGCTGGAATCCCGTGCGAAACACCATCACAAATATGACTCCGTGAAGATGGTGAAACAAATTCTCATCAATTTTTTGTCTTCTTTTGTTTAGCTTGAACAAGTTAATAAAAAACTTTCGTTGTAGGGAGATCCGTGGGTGCTTACAGGAACCACGGTGACCCAATGTTCTTCCTGATGTGTGGAATCTTTTATCAAGAGGATTGAGGAACCTTTTTTTAGTAACTAGATTATTTGAACCTCTATGTTTAGGTTTGTTATTATCTGATGTGTTATCATTAATGTGTATGTTTATAGTTTATTAACGTGCATGTTTAGTTTTGTTATGTCTTATATTACGTTGAGGATTGATGAACCATAGTCATTATTGCCTGCCATTTTATTTTAAATCATTTTGTTTTTCATTAAGAAGCAAAACTATACATTAACACATTATCTGCTGCTTTTGACCTAAATATCGCATTCAATTGCCAAAACAGTCAGATAATTATACATAATACAAAAAAGAAGTTTGGAAATGAAGCTGCCTAAATTAGACCCCAAGTTCGATGTTGCAAACAAAAGCATTTGATAGTTGATTTAGTTACAAAACAGGAACACCAAAAAGGAAACAACCCCAGATATCTACCCTACAAGATCTTGCCTGCAGTGATCGAATAGTTGTGCGCAATAAGAACGTCGAAATTCTTCGCCGTGATCCTCGTGGAGTACTGACATTGGGGTGTTGGTTATCAAGCACTCAAAGTACTTCAAGGCCATGATTCCGCTGTTGGTTGTGTTTCCTTGTTGAGGCGGGTGGTTCTCAATTTTCAATTCCCAAACTTGATGCAAGCTTTTCTTCTTGAATCTTCGCTCCCACAATTTGCACTCCTGACACATCCATGCTAGATTGATCAACACTCGGGCAAATGGTTTGCGGACAAGAAGTGGATCCCTTGAAGATGAAAGTGAATCATAGATGATTACGCATTGCTCGTCAATGTTGATCTCGTAGCACACCCAATGTTCCTTTTGTAGTTGTGCTAGTCCCACAACCTTCTCCGCCTCCCACCAAGGAGTTGCAAGCTGATAAGGTGCCCTCCCTTCAATGTAAGGTTTCAGTTGACTGCGCAATACACCTTCCGTCACGGCACAAAGGGCGTTCTGTGAACACACACCCATCAAACAATATAAGCTCTATACATTATGTTTCACATGATATATAAATATTTAACTGTAGGAAAAAAGATGCTAATTAGTGTAAAATTAACCCAGCCAATCTGCTCCACCACGGTCCACTTTGTGAGAAAGGCTGTAGGGTTCCTCTTAAATGCTACGATATTTAGATGCACCAAACAATCGATATGCTGCAAAACAGGTTCTTTGGAAAGTTACATCGTCATTCAAGTTTAAATTGGAAGTTTATGTGGGGAGTAGCAGGAACAACTTACATCACTACTAAGCCATCCACGGGCTTTCCACAATTCATCAAACCAACTTGCATGACGGTCTCCAACATATGGCATACCCTTCAATGGCTTCGACCTCGAAAAAATAACACAAGACTTTTTTCATGAAATTACTTTAGAAACACACATCGTTATAATTGTGGCTACTTACTGTGGATTTTTGGCGGCATTTTTGTACCAGGCCTCAAAGGCTGAAATTGTTTGAGGCCATGCTATGCGTAGCGGATAAGGACCCTCGCTAACTCCATACTGTAGTTGTTGTCGGCGTTTTACTCTGCTGGATTTTGTAGTCTCGAACCGTGCAATATCCTGGTTCGTTAATAACTCAAACTCTACAACTTGATTTGCCACTACATTACTTGAATCCAATATTGCGGAAACAATTGTTGGAGGCTTCTTTTGAGCTTTTGTTTTGCACTCTTGGGTTTGTGCTGAAAATCGCGTCTTTCGTTGTGGGAAGTAAAAATCGCGTTTAACATAATCTGATGGAATATAACTTTTTTTTTTGTTGGGTAAAATAGAATTCACCAACTGTTGTAAAAACCCCCAAACAAAATCAAATTTTTACGCAGATTCTTTTTTTACACTGTTCTTCGCGCGCTACACCAACAACTTCTTGATGGAGCTTTTCTTCACCAAAAGGGCTACGACGTTGAAGGTGATGCAGCCAGTAGATGTCGTCGAAACAGTTCAGCCAGAACACCGTGTAAACACCACACTAAGGTATTATCGACTGCTAAAAACATCTCACCCGAAATTGCATGTTCCGTGCCCTTTGAACTTGCGCCCGTTTTTTTTTTTAAATATTCCGTTAAAAATAGTCATTTACTATTTTTTCATTGTTGTTGGGGTTAAGGTATGAACCGGATCAGATTGATTGTACAGAGAGTAAAACCTTGGCTACGAAAGACATATATCCAATGGAAGAATTAGGTATTCCTGATCTTGATTGTTGTATTAAGATCTTAATCACTCTAGGTGTTGTGTGGTATTATGTTTAAGGTTTTATAAAAGTGAAAAAAAAAACATGAATTATGTGTATTAAGTGTATCGTGACATTATGTGTAGGATTACCGGTGATTTCTCCACGAAATCAACCAATCAAATATATGAAGAATATCAGGAAGTGGTTAAGCGCGGACAATTTAAAAAAATTTGAGAAATCATATTTTGGCCGTTTTTTGGGGTTAGACAGCTTGAAGTATCAGGGACATTTACTCTATATGATGTATTCTGCTATAATTCCTGGATCACTTGACAGAAGACGGCTAAGCTTTTCCATCTGTGGAAAAGAAGTAGATTTAGGCCCAGCAGAGTTTCACGTCCTAACCGGATTGTCATTTAAAGGTTGGGAGAACCCACCACATACCTCAACATTTTGTGCAAGGCATTTCCTTGTTGGGGAAAAATAGTATTTCAACACGTTTATAGAGCATTTGAAAGGCATTGTAATGAAGGTGGAGGCGGTGATGAAGATGCATTGAGGTTTGCCTTGCTCGTCGTCCTATTTGGTATTTTGTTGATAAGACACCCTTCGTCTGTGAAGGTTGAAGAGCAATTTATACATATAGTGGATGATTTGGATAGGTTTAATAAGTTTCCCTGGGGTTTAGTGGCCTATGAATTTCTTGTAACTGTATCCCACAACGCAAGAGTGCGAATCGAGGATCAAAGTTGAACAGGTTCAGAGTACAGGTGGATATACATGGGTTTGGCTATATTTTACAAGTGTTTTCTTATGAAATTCATAAAAAAATTGTGGATATTTGTGCTACTCGTTGTGCGGTGCCAACAATCCCAAGGATGCTGCGATGGGAACCAGTCCCATATAGAATCAATTTGACTCAAATTGAGGCCTTATTCCATTCCAAATTTGCCACTGAATTGGTAAGGAAAGTTTTGTTTTTCCTTTTTTTATGTGTTTATATTGTTGAGGTTATAAGCTAGTTATATCACACTGTAAATATTAATTGAAATTCATATTTACAGTGTTTGATGAAGCTTCTACCAGCAGAGGAGGACCATTTACAAGAAATGGGTATGGCCAAGGGGTATAAATGCAATGTTCCGCGTGAACAAATCATAAGATATACCCAAATAAGCACAGAACTGATATCAAATAAGCGCCAGCCAAAAGATACTGTTTTTAGAGGAAAAATGAAGTCTCGGGAAGGATTCCAGAGCCAAAATGTGGTTACGAACTCTATCCCTTGCCAAACAGGAATTGCCACCAAGTTAAGCGAAGAGAAACCAAATATTAGAAGGATGCCAGTAAGGTGCAGCAGGGCTAAAAATTTGGTTACTGACCTCTCGAAAGACAATGTCATGGAGCCACCAGCGGATGTCCAGGTGAATTAAGATGAATTGGCTGCCATTCGTAAAAGCAGAGGGAAGCATGATCGGGAACGTCCACTTCATAATGTGGAGAGTGCAACTATAAAAAATAAGAGGAAAAGAAAAACGGTAATGTAGTAATAGCATATTTATATCTTTGTCTTCAATAACTAACTTGTTGTTTGTTATTAGATATCTACGGAACAACATCCAACAAATGCAATGCCGGATGCAGAGAAGAGGAAAGAAAAAGCTTTGGGAGCTGATGAAGAAGCACGAACAACGTTGCCTACTCGAATGCAAATTGATGAGGCTGATATATGCAATTTAGCACCTCCCGTTATATTTAACATAAACCATTATCAAGTTAATTGACTAACGGTGTGTATCGTCAACAGCTTATAAAAATATCACGTGAAATACTCGCAACTGTGGTTTCAATTGAGCAAAAGAAGGGCAAATCTACATCAAATCAACAGAGCAACAAAGGGAGTAATGATGCGGGGCCTAGTCATATGCACGAGGACGCTTCGATAGAGCTGCAGTTCGCTGGATGAAATATATTTGGGGTGGTTGCTGACGGATCGACCAATGCTTCCCAAATGAGAAGGAGATTGCAAAGCCACAAAAGCAAAGTACTGCGTCCGTGATTGGAAATGCTTCCTCAATTGTCGTTGCAGGTACTGAGGTTATTGACTGTGAATACTTGGGGACAATGAACCAGATCGCGCCTTCACTCGCAAATCACGGAGAATTAAAAGAAAAATAGGATTGTGTCATAGAGTGATCGATGGACCTTATCCATTGCGTGTCGCTTCATTGGACTCAATTGCAGCCTTTGAGACATGGTTCACAACCCATGGATCTAATCCAACGTAAGTTATTGTGAGTAGATATGGTTTTTTCAGTGCAGGCCTCCTCAAACACTCATTCCTTTTTCTGCGTAATAGATCCGCGCCACTTAACAGATTGCCAGGGGTTGGAGTGCGGCATGCAAGTTGGTTTACGGAGTTGTGGAGGCCAAAAGGGTGGCTAAGTAGTGATGTGAGATTATCTTACTACGCGTAAATATAAAAGAGTTATAGTGTTTTAAATGGTTAAAGTTACTAATTGAATTACTTGTGTCTTCTAGCACATGGAGTGTTTAGCTAATCTGAGTATTGCCATGTTTAAAAAGAAGCCGAAGGATTTCGCGGACAAGTGGACGTATGTCGATCAAATTGCATGGGTAATGTTTAAATCATTTTAGTTCACGTTACCATAATAGTGACATTTACATAATTAAAGGAGTAATTGACTCTAATTTGCCATTTATATGTATGTGTGCTATTGTGCAGAACGCCCTCTGTTGTAAAAACTTATGGAGTATTGCGTAGTCAGCTAAAACCTTGCGTTGTAGGGATGTCACCTTTTGAGCTTCGGACTCCATGGTGGGAAGCGGAGAAGATAGTCGGATTTGCACAGGTGAGTAGGGACCATTGGGTCTGCTATGAGATCGATCTTGACAAACAGCGCGTTATCGTTTATGATTCGCTATCGGTGGATCGAGATCCCATTCGAGTTCGCAGCACATTCGAGCAAGCAATGAAAAATCTCCCCTTCATTTGCAAAGAATGCAATGTGTGGGGGCAACGTCCAAGGAAGAATAAGATCAAAAGAGTATGGACTCTAACTATTGACCAACACCCCCCTCAGCAAGGAGCCACCACGAATTGTGGTATTATGACGTTGAAGTACATGGAGTGCTTAATAAGTAGGTGCCCAATGCCAGTACTTAACATGCATCAAGGTGAACATTTTCGCAGATCTTACTGTTCTCAACTATACCACTATTGCTTGGAATCATAGTATAGATTGGTGGCTTCGGTTTGGACTGTAAATGATATTGCACGTGAACCAGTAATTAGGGTTGTGGTTTTTGTCGACATGGTTGATATTTGGTAGGATTTGAACTGACCGCTGTAATGTTTACTTGTGTTGCAGTTTATGAATTTGTATTATACTATTTCATTTGCCTATTAATTAGATAAAACGAAAAAACAAAAAGAAAGTAAGATAAAATGCACAAAAAGTGCTGATATTGTGATTTCTTTAGAAATAATGATTTATTTTATATATAAAAAAATCATTATAATAACAAATTAAATTTTCAATCCGACGTGAAAAAGAAAGGCACCAAAAACTGGTTCTTTGTATTTAAGCAATAGATTGAAATATTGGTTAAATATTTAAAGGTATATGAAAATAGCATTTAATTTTGTGCATATAAAAATTTAGATTTTTACTTATTTTATTTAATTTTATTATTTTAAAAAAAACACACACCCATGAAATTATATGCAATATAGATCTTGAATTAAAGATCGAGATACAAGCCTTAATTTGATATATCTATACTATATTAAAAAGGTACCTTTCAATTTAAAAATTGATTTATAATTGATTTTGATGGAAATTTTATAAACAATATATCTCTTAAAGTTATAACTTTAAAATTCAAATTAAAAGAATTGTAAAGTTAGTTGACACGTTTTATTATTCCCAACTAATTAACTGTGATGATTTTTTTTAATGATTTCGCCATTATTGTCTTAATATTCCATTTACGTAGGTCCATTTAAATATGCTATAATAAAAAGAAATATAAACAAAAATTTATATTCCATAATTGCAGAAACACCATGAAAAGGTAAAAAGAAATATTCCACTATTGGCCAAAATTTACCTATGTTCGATCTTTGAATGGGCCGCAAATTTGATCAACTAATTGAATAGCATTATTAAGTCGTTACAAGTAGCTTATGCTAGGCACTATAACCGAATAGTTGAGTTTTTGCATTTTTCACGGAAAAGTGAAAAATGCGAATTTAAAAGAAATAAGAAAAATTTAGAAGAAATAAGATGAAATGCACAAAAAAAACAAAAAAATGAGAACAAATAAGATAAAACAAAGGAGAAAGAAATTGGGCAGAAATTGATAAAAATAGATTACAAACACTACAGGATTGATGAAAATCACATAATCTAAGCAAATTAAATATTAAAATTGTTTTTGACATATACAAGATTTCAAAGCGAATAATACTTGTACTGATTTTTTTTTACCTAATCATCTTCATCAGAACATGAATAAATCCCAGGCTCGTAGAATAGGCGCTTTAATATATCCCAATTTGCCTCACCTTCTTCCATGTAACATAACATTTGGGGTTTTTCCTAACGAAAAAAAAATATTAATAAAAGGTAATAGAAATTTTATTGGCCACTAAAATTGTATAAGTTATTAAACTTACGGCTCCAATCGCTTCCCAAGATAAATCTGTAGCAAAAACGCGCTTCGTGTTTTCACAGAACCAAGTCCTTTCATCCTTCAATAAGGAGTGGAAGCGAATAAATCTAGTCCACCATTCCATTACCTTTTCATGGTATTTGGCTTTTGGAATTTGCAACAAGAACGGATGACCTGTTAACTCATCGCAAAATACTATCGATCACCGGCATATTGCCAACATGATCTCCGGGTACCCATTTTCCTGCTTCTCTAGCACAATCTAATTTTACTAAGAGCAGGAGCTCAATCGGACGCGACCATGGCGGGATGTAGAATACATCACTTTGGGAGATGGCCTTTGGTTTCATTGTATACTAGTGAGTGTATACGCAATTGGAAAGGAAATATATAGCCATTCACTGCGTCAGGAAAAAAAAAATATGCATGAATGTGCAATTTTTCAATCAGGAAAAGCTATATCTATAACCTTGGAAATTTAATCAATTGACTTGTCTTTTCATTATTTTTCAACTTCAATGCATAAAGCACTTTCATATTTGCTGCAATATATTCGAAAGCAAAAAGAGACAAACCACAAACAAACAGCCAAATGTGAATATATTCTTCTTTCTTTCGATTTCCAAGCACTAGAGTTTAAACAAAAGACTGCAAGTGGTCACGAGAAATCTGCCACAAAAGCAAAAATAACACGGAAGTAGAGCACTATATAAAACTTGTTTACTATTTCCATAACAAAGGAAGCAATAATAAAGTTTTTTGCTGCAATATTTACATCCCAATGAACGAGCTCAGCTCATAACTTAGGTTTTCGCTAATAACAAGAATTAGTCCAAAACCAAAATGAGAGTTATGAACAAGCATGTACCCAAAAAATAACAGCCAACTTTGCTTCGAAGAACCACAAAACCTGCTTTGATACCTATTCCTTCACTTCCAATGTATGCCGCCCCTCAAACATGTGTAGGAGTCATGCTTCATATGAAGAATTAAAAAGCCTTACCACGTAACGGCGTCGAAAAATGGCTCCACGTTCAGATTTTATGCCATCCACGGGGACACCATAAGCACAACATTCCATATATTTGATTGCCATGATTCCACAGTCGCTATGATTAGTTTGTTGTGGTGGATTCTCAAACTTCACGACGTCCCAGCTCTCCATAAGGGCGTTTGAATAGTTGCACCTCTCCCATACTCTTCCCAAACGGCATAGTATGGGTAAGTTCGTCCGGACGTTGTCAAAATGCCCTGCTACAGTTTCCCAGTCATAGTTCAGAGAGTCGTAAACAACAATGCGCTGCTCGGGGATGCATATCTGATAGAAGCACCAATGATTGTTGCTTATGTGTGCCACACCAAATACACGTCTAGCATTCGTCCATTCCAGCCCACCAATGAAAGGAAGACTGCCACGGACATACGGCATCATTGTCCCCACCATTTCCTCAAGGTTATCACTACGCAAGGCCAACTATTGACATATAAAAAACAAAGAATAAATGGTTATGTCTGTTGTGTATTAAATAAAGCTAAGTCATGCGAAACAAGGAAACAGGGATACACTACATACCCAACAAACCATCTCCATACACGACCAATCTCACACTATTGGATTTCATACGTCTTTGTTGAAATCAACAAGCAGCAAATATATAAGTGCATTAATATGCTGCAAAGAATACTTTAAGTTAATATTTTGGCCAATTTGCATTTACAATAATCCTAAAATCATAGGATTGTTACCTCGCTCTCTAGCCATCCATTGCGTTGTAAGATAACATTAAACCACTCATTATCGGCGACACGCAACATTTTAATCGGAAGCCTCCGATCATATCGGCTAAAATTTGAAACGAATTCAATAAATGTGGTTAAAATATACAAAAAAAGAATGAATAACAGTTTACCTGCAATTAACAGAAAAAAAACATACCGATCACCACTGGAAGCTATTTTTTGCCATCGAAGGAATGGATTGAGCTCGGCATAGTTGAAGTCGAAGTCCGAAGGGTCGAACTTCAACGCATCCATGGAGGTTTTCTGAGGCATGCCATTGCTGTACGACGTTGTGCAATCCAAATTTAGGGAAGGCAGCAAGTTTTCTGTTTCGCCAGGAATTTTCAAGCTACTAATCGCCTCAGTCTTCATGGTGTGTCCAAGACCTTCTTTAGTGCGTGGAATGAAGGATTTTCCTTTATAACCTTCAGATTTGGTCCTCGAATCACCAACACTCAATGACTTCTTCACTGGATTATCTGTTAAAGGAACCGGCTTTGGTGGTTCATGATAATTACAATCATGCACCGCAAAAGGATCTTCAAGCAACCATTCGTTACTGAACCATCCAGTGTTCGATACTTTGAGTTGATCACCTTTATTTCCCAAAAAAGGGTCATCAAGATTCTGAAATGTAGATGATTCACCTAGAACTGCACAAACGTTTCCACTACTTTTGTGTTCTCCCATTTTCTCCACTGAACTTTTTTTCTCTCCATTGCATTTTTTGGGGTGACTAGTGGCCTGGTTATCAAAGTAAGATCGAATACTCGCTACCACAACCTCGTGTAGAGTCGTGTCTCGATGCTCAACTTTGCCATCTATCTTCTCCACTTTCTGATCTAACTTGTCAACTTTCTCCATTAACTCCATCAGCAATATGACAAAGAGCTGTCATACAACCAAAAACAATAATTAAAACACAAAACAACCATATTTAGTCCGAAATAGAAACAGAAAACTTACATTGCTATTACTCTTCACGGTATTTTTAGATAATGCAGGTGTAGGTGGTGCATTTTCTGCGTAATTATCCACATGATGGCCCTTCTTTGTTTCTATTTGCTCAGTTTTTCCAACCAATCGAGTACTAGGGGGGATCTCCACTTAACAGCTTCTTTTTACCACAGCTAGAAGACTTCAATGGACTTCCCTTCAATGCTTCAGTTTTTTCAGAAGTTTCGACGTCCTCGTATGTCAGCCGTCTTTATCTAACAAGAGATTTGGAATTAAAAACTAGAGTAGGGGACGCAGGATGCATCGTTGAAGGAATACTGAGCTCATCCATCATCTCATATTCCTTGGCTGATACGATGATTGGGACCTAAATCAATAAACAATTATTAACAAAAAAAATTATGTAAATCAATTCAAATGTGAATAAATTTAATATACAACATACCGGATCATTTCCTGCTCTAGGTAAAAAGTAAGGCCAGAGGTCCTCGAACAAAAAACCAGAATCTGCTGACCAACGCTGCATTCTAGGAATTCGGTTCTCGTGCTCGATTACTTGCTTGCCGCAAAAACCAGCCAACGAGGGCATAATCTCATACATCCAAGCTTGCAACACATGCACAAAACCATACGCTTCAACACTCAATTTATTTTTCTTTGTTTCCATTTTATCTATAAGTTTTCTAGCATTATGGGTACGAGGGACCATGAAATCGTATGCTATTCTGCCCCATGGATACCGAAGAAACCTGTCAAGGTCATCCATTAGATGGATAAAACCTAGATCTATGTTCTTCTGTGTCCTATCCTTCAATACCAACAGCCCATAAACAATATACAACTATCCTAACTTCAAGCTTGTTTCTGAGGTACCAGATGTTTGTTTGCATTCTTTGAGGAACTTATTTTCGATGCTAATCAGCCGCAAATAACGTTGCCCACTAAAAACAGTTTCGTGGAAACTAGAACCTTCAGGAAGAGTAGTGATGTCATTGAACCGCAAGCCGGTCATTATGGCAAAATCAGCGGGTCCAAATTCAACGACATAATTACCAATTCGATATTGCAATACCAATCTTTTTTCTGACCCACTTTGCAATCGACGGCACATGACATTATAAAGTTGCCCCTGAAACTCTAAATTTAATATATCAAACAAAGGTCCGAAACAAGACCTACGTACATGAGCAAAGTTCTGGGCCGAAAGATGCTGCCGTAACAGGTTTAAATACCAAAGGTGACACCTGGCGGAGACGAGAGCACCTAAACCCATTTCAAAAATTAATGTTTAATATAAAAACTTACAAGAATGTCTGTAAAAAAAAAAAAGTTTCAAGTAAACATGTTAAATTTAACTGAAATTTAACAACTTTTCAACAACATGCTTTCAGTTTACTCTCATTAAACAAATAATCATTAAATATACTAACTACGTTTCCAGGTTTTACAACCAGTTTTAAACACGTGTAACCCACCCTCAATATGTTGAAACAGTTCTCAAAGACACTACAACATCAACAATCCAACAAACACAAACATATTCAAACAAACTATAACAAAGTGGTCCTCTTAATCACATAAAGTAACCCGGAAATAAACTTAAATAATTTCAACGATATTTAAATACAACACCCGAAGATAAAAAAAAAAACAAGCAAAACACCAACACTAAATTTAGATACCAAAGGTGACACTAAACAAGCAGGACCACCTAACCATAAAACAAGAAATTAAATAACAAGATATATATGTCACTGTCTCTAAAAGAGTAACTCCACTAAAGATGTTAAATTTTTCAGAAACTTTTGAACTTTGACCCCACGGGCCATTATTTTCATTAAACACAAAAGCCAAAAAAAGGAAAAAAATACCTATATATATATACGTTTCCAGATTTAACTGGAATTTTCAAACAGTTATACCCCAAACTCAAAGACATTCTACACCATTAACAATCCAACAAAAACAAACATATTCAAACAAACTACAACAAGGTCGTCATTTTCATCACATAAAGTAACCCGGAAATAAACTTAAATCATTACAACGATATTTAAATACAATTACAGAAGATCAAATCCAAAGAAACGAAAAACAACACTAAAAAAACCAATAAAAACGAACCTCTGTTGTTCATGGCTAGCAGTTCTTCTTAGCTTCGATTGCTTCTCAAAAACTTCAAATTCTAACTCAATCTCAGCATGACTCACGCAGAAAATAAGAATTTGTTGGCTTCTCCAAAGGCTAGAACGTTTGCCAACAGATTGCTCCTCAAATAGAATAGATAGGGACTGAGGTATACCATCAGCCACCTTTCCTAAATCATACAAATGGGCATTCTCGACCAAAAAGGACGAACCCATTGGAAACAAAGCAAAATCAAGAGGGTAAAGCCGTAAATTCACAAAATTCTACTCAGAACTAACGATCGGGAACCGTGAAAATGAAATCCCCAGCATTCTGTAAGTTTCAACTCCTACGAACTCAGAAAAATTTCAGCTACGCAAAATACCATAAATTAACAAATAAAACTTCATTCAATTTGAACCGATGTATGAATTAACATAACTATCATACACTGAAAACATACAAAATTTTCAACTAAATCTAAGGCCCTTTCAATCAAAAATTGCTTCAATTCGATGGAATTCAATATCGGATTCTTTACCTACGAAATAATCATTTTCTACAAGAAACCTAGTACACGGAAATCGAGGACAAAAAAGAGTGCAAGATAACCGATAATAGGCTGTTTAGTTGTATGAAAGACCGGGTTTTCGAGGTGGACCGGCTGCTTCACTTAAAGTTGAACAGATGACACGTATCAGGATCTGAAGGGTGATCCTCATTAGGGGTGATCTAGCATGGACATTACCGATTGAGGTTCCCGAATTTTGGACAATGAGCTTTAGCAAAATAAACGAAGCCCACAGCCAAAGTCCAAAACGAAACGAGCCATCGCCACCGCCAGTGTGCAGATTCCAGAAGCATCCACTTGGATTACGGTAGTCCGCGTCGCATAGTATCTAAACCCCATCCCGCATTTATAAATTCATTTTTTAGCCCTAGCATTTTTCATTAGTCGGGTTTCGATTTTTGCCTCCTTTCCCCGTCTTCTCAAAACCCTAAACATCTCACTGTCTCTAAACCCCGCCACTCTCGCACGCCACTCACGCATCCTTCTGCGCAATGGAGTTCTGGGGTGAGTTTTATTTCATTTCTCTTTATTATCTTCTTCCTTTGTTTTCGGTTACATAAATTATATTATTGTGTTGTTATTAACCATATTACGAGGATTCTTTAGCATAACAGAGCAACATTTGTGATTGTAAGCTTGCTTGTTTTGTGCGTGTTTTTTATTTGCTTTCCTGCACTGTAAAATTATTTGTTCAGAAACATTGCGACTCCTTTCAAGATTTGCAGCGTCATTGTTGTCGATGATTTGTAACGCGTCAATTAGAAACTATTCAAATTAGTATTGCAAACTCCCATGTTTTCAGAAATTGTTTGCTTAAATTACCTACGCCAACATCTTTTTTTTTCGTTTTCACCATCCTGAAATTCCTCTCTTAATGGATTTATAATTGCAAATGCTCATTGGTTCAGGTGTTGAGGTCAAAAGTGGAGAGCCTCTTAAGGTTGTGCCTGGCGAGAATATGGTTTTGCATCTGTCTCAGGTCTGATAATATTTTGTTTAGATATCTAGTTTATTTTAGTTTTCATTATTCTGAACATCAATTTTCTTTCTTACAGGCTTGTCTCGGTGAGACGAAAAAGGAGAAAGCAAATGATTCTGTCTGCTTATTTGTGAATGTTGATGGGAAGAAACTTGTTCTTGGAACGCTAATCACTGAGAAGCTGCCCCAGCAACAGTTTGACTTGGTGTTCGACAGAGATTTTGAGCTATCACATAACTGGAAAAGTGGAAGTATCTACTTCTACGGATACAAGGCCAATAACCCTTTTGATGAATATCCTTTGAATTGCATTTTTCCTTTTAAAGCAATGTCTTCTTATCAAACACTATAATATGCATTATTGTTTGGAATTTTTTCCTTGACTCTCAAGTTCTTTCATCCCCACTATGCAGTCGGACGAATCTGGTATTAATCCCATTATTACTGTATTAATTAGCATTTATACCCTGCTTCAAAATATAAAATTAACCCTCTTACCCCATCCCTATCTACCTACTAACAACGTTGTTTAGGTTATGTAATCTATTTGCTTACTTTTTCAGATGAATCTGATTCTGAAGAGGATATTCCTCTCGTGACTGTCAATAATGGTACCTAGTTTACGCTTATATCTGATAATGGCATGGTGGCAACTGGTTTTATTTCAATGTGTTAAGATATTGTGTCATGTAATCTTCAGCTAGACCTGAGCCAAAGGTTAAGCAAGAGAAACCTGCAGAAGCTGTTAAAGCCAAGGGTAAAGAGTCTGATGCTGGTAAGCAGAAGGTGAAGATTGTTGAGCCTATCAAAGATGCCAATCCAGAAGATGATGATGATACCAGTGATGATATGATGTCTGAAGATGATGATGAAGATGACTCTGAGGTACATTCACATATTCAAATAGAGTATGCTGGTTCGTATTATAATATTCTCAGCTGCTCCAATATTTCTTAATAATTATGGATAAATTTAATATTTATTATCAGAATGTTGATTTCTTTCAGCTAGTGAGCTTCTGTTGTTTGAGGTTTAGCTTTGATTACTTGGTTTTCTTGTTTTTTGAGTCTATTGAAGTCATCTTGGCTTGAGTGTGGTTTCTTATTTCATTTAGCTGACTATAATGTTCACTAGCTGAAAATGATAATAGATATAATTATTATAATTTTTTATATATTTATTAATGTGGACAACAAATGATGGATTATCAGTTCAATTTTTTTTATGGCATATTATTGTAAATTTGATGGCATTCTGTTCTGCCATCTATTTTTATTGGGATTAACTATTGTTAGTACTGGATCCTATGTAATTGTTCTCTACCTGATTTTGCCAATTATATTTTGCAACTTTTGAGATTGAAATATGTTCCAACGGCTTCAATTAATTAGTTAGACAATTGCAGGATGGGGATGATTCTGATTCTGATGAATCTGGTGAGAGTGATGAAGATACACCAAAGAAGGTAAAAACATGACTTATTTGTCTGATTTTTTGAGATATGTGTAGATTGTGTATGTACTTATATTTTCCTCTTTAAGGCCGAGTCAAGCAAGAAAAGAGCTGCAGAATCTGCTACTAAAACTCCTGTGCAAGACAAGAAGGCCAAAGTGACCCCCCAGAAAACTGGTTATAATCTTGTCTCAGCTTTTGTATAGATTACTTTTTTTATATGTTGTATTGTTTACTTTGTCTCATATATTTTATGTTGTTGGTTCAGATGGAAAGAAGGTTAGTGGTCACGTAGCCACACCTTACCCGGCAAAGCAGGCTGGGAAGACTCCTGCTAACAAGCCAAATCAGCAGACACCACAATCTGGAGGATCGGTCTCGTGCAAGAGCTGCACCAAATCATTTGGTTCAGAGAAAGCTTTGGAATCCCACACAAAAGCCAAGCATGCTAGCAAGTAATTTGGGAATCAGACGCGATTCGATTTTTTGCAGACTTGGCCTTCAATTATCATGAGGGTATTTCAACGTGTAAAGGCTGGGGTAGGTTGAGAAGTCTTCTACATGATGGTTTTGGTTTATCGGAAACAATGTAGCTAAAAGATATTTCTTATGTTTTCTTTCATGAATTTTGAATTGATGCATGAATTTTGCCGTGTCTCTAATTCCAATTATTTGTTATGGGTATGCTTTAGGTGTTACAGTGGTGAAGGTAATTTGTTTCTTAAAAGGTTCTATGTTGCATGTGTAGCTAATTGTTTCTTTACTTGCATTCACATGGTGATGTTGGAAGTTTGAAATCATCATAACTGGGTGCATTAACACTTGAAACTTTGGCATGTAGTGAAAAAAAGTCGAAAATCCAATAATAATGCTTCAAAAAAATAGGACATAAATTAAAAAAAGCAGATAAAATAGGAGAGAAAAGAGAGTAGTAAAATAAGTAATGAGGAGAGATAGTGAGTAAAGAGTAATTTTTTTTAAGTTAGGACGTAACAAATGCGACGTCTAAAAAGGAAATTTAGAATGTTATTATTATACATGTAAAGTTTGTTCAAATAGCAAATAATTGAGATAATTCAATTTATCTAGATTAATCTTCAATTGCCTCCTATGATTAGAGGGCCGATTTTCTTTTGAACAAATTAATCTATAAGGCCGTGTTCTTTGTTATGGATAAATTTATTATGAAAAATTTGAACATATTAATTTTTAAGGTTGTGTTATTTTTTATGGATAAATTTATTATGAAAAAATTGAGGGATACTAATAATTTATGATTTCAAATGTCTCATTTCCTTTTCCCTCATTTTTTACAAAAGAGAATCATCATTTTCCATTTCTTCTTTTTCACTTCAAGGAGTGATAATATTATCACATTAAAATTGAAATATCCCTATTTTTTCTATGATATTATTCATCCTTGAAGTGAAAATAAGAAAGGAAAAATGACGAGTTTCTCTTTTGTGTCAAATGTTGGAAAAGAAATGTGACATTTAAAGGCATAAATTTTTGTTATCCCTTCTTTTTCAATGATAAATTTATCCATCAAAGTAAACGCACCACAAAGAGAATACACTCTAAAAGTATCTTCTACAATTTTGCCCGACAGATGAGTTTTACTAAAATGTCATCATTAACTCGTTTAAATTTGTAGTTAGACACGCATCAGTGTGTGTGACGCGGTGAAATCCTCTGTTAGAATTTTGGTTGATAGATTAATACTACTGTTAATTTATCTTGATAGAGCATTTTCAGTATACGTTGGTGGTGCAACTTGATTCGAGGCAGGTTTTCCTTCGAACAGAGGAAAGACTTTCTTTTGAACAGATATTCTTCAGATAATTGAATTCACAACAAATTAATGGTGTAAATCCATATTACCAACTTTACATACAGTTTATGTTGTCATGTGCCACAAACTATCGAAATAAGGAAATTCACTGAAAAAACAGTTCACATAAAAAAACACTCACGAAAGAAAAAAAGAATACCAAAATAACTTGGTTGCCCAAGTTTTCACAATACTAACAATACGGTGAAAGCACGATTCAATTTAGTCACAACAGAAGGATGAATGTAAGAGTTTCAATATTACACACCTTAAGGAATCCAAAAGGAAGAAAAAAAGGAAACAATAATCTTCTAAAGATAAGGGAAATCATTGCCTGAGTAAGAACTGCTGCTTGAAATTCTAAAAACTAAACACAGCACGACAGTCGCTCTGAAGAAGCCACTTCATTTCTGTGTCGAATTGATATCACAAGAACTTAATCCTCAGCCATCACATATATTGGCTGCATCTTGCAATCTTTTCTGCAGTCAAAACTGGCCAACCTGTATACAAATATTAACATAAGCTGCTACAAAAAAGACCATGCCCCAGCAGGAGTATCCGGCCCTGCACAACTTGAAAAAACTGTATTAAATGATCAAATATTAAAACGGGATTATCCTTCAGCTTCACATCGATAGGTGATTAGAAAAAAGGACGCTTACCTGTTTATTATATTAGTCACCCCAGGAATTGGTTGGGAGGATTGAGGTGGGGGTGGGGGGAGTGCAACATAGTCAAGGAACAACAACAGTTCTAAGGTGAACACAGATAATTGAGGAAACATAGTCCAAGTTATTTCTATCTGAAAAGACAAAACAGATCCTGCTCCACCAACTGATAATAATATGATCAGTTTAGTCATGCAGGATTCAGCAAAAGAAGTGTTTGCCAAGTGTGTGGGTTGGAGGAGGGGGAAGGGGGTGCATGACATGCTAAGATTTCTATAGCAGCTTCCTCTTCCTAGAATAATTATTGGCCTCACCAAACGTTTGCTGGAATGCATGCCTATTCCCATAATTGAAAACTAATTTTAGGATTTTTAGGCTGTTTAAAAGAAAAATGTTGAATCAAGTGCCTGTGTTCATTTGCTATTCCTCCTAAACATAGCTATTTCTTTGGAAGGAGGAAAGGGAGAAAATGGTGAATTATCCGCACCTGCACAGTGAAAATAGGCAGTAAGCCTTTTCTCACGGCAGTACGTAGTTAATGAGTAAAAGGAGTATATGGTCTAGCGCCAGAAGCTACATGACAGGGGGAATAATCAAACAAAGTAAGGAGACAAACCAAGATTAACTGCATAGCATTTAGAAGTCATAATCTCCATTTCCTTGCTCTGTTGGACGCTGATTGTCGTCATAGGAACGCGAACGCCCATCATTATGTTCAAAGCCATGGTTACCATCCTCGGGTTTATTATTATGATCTCTAGCAGGTTCAGGATTCTCCCTTTCCTTATTCCACTGTTCAATTTTGGCCCTTCTCTCCGCACTGCTTTCTCTGACTGGGCTCCTGTTTCTCCTTCCCCCAGGACTTCTGCTTCGGCCACTCCTTCGACCCGGGCTTCTGCTTCGAGGTCTTCTGCCTCTATCATGGTGACGGTTATCACCACCCCTTCTCCCAGAGCCATGACGCTCCTCATAGCCACGGGGACGAGGACTACGGCTTCTGCTTCTACTGCGGTCATGCCTTCGTCTACCCTTCCGAAACAACTGCTGCCTCAGTTCCCTACAGGCAAATTAAATACATCAATCATAAATGAGGCAAACGAATTATATATAGATCTTGATGATCTAAGGACTGAAAATAATTCATATTTTATATTTTAAATGGTGTTTTTATTTTAGCCCAGCCCTATATATATATATATACACACATATATATATGTATATATTGAAATAATAAATTGAGACAAAGCACACCTGCTAATCTTTTTCAGATGCATGAAGTTGCAGTATCCACCTCGATTACATACATTTTCTTCATATTGCCTACAAGTTGCCTCACGGAAATCCGTCACAGGAGAGAAGTCAGCAATGATAGGTCGCCCTAGAAACATTCAATTTAAGTAATCTGACGTCAGTTCAAACCAAAGGTAAAAGCCCAATCAGGAAATCAATTCAACATTCCAGACACCGACAAAAGTAAATGGAATAAAGACATTCTCCAGGAGAATAAGATGCAGCAAAAATAAATTGCACTTGTTTGAAGAAGTCTCCACAATATTACATACCACTAACACTAGGTTTACATATTGGGAAATAGTCATTTGTAAGACAAGTCACGAAAGAAAACACATTCAGCCCAACTTTTTATGATCATAGCTTATAAATTTAGGATGTTCCTCAGGGTATACAGCTAGAAATAAATTTGGAAAAGGAGATCTATAAACCTTGAAGACTACTGTTTCGAACTTATGCAATTCATAATCATCTATGATATACAAATAAACTGCAGATACAGCTACCTAGAACCCAATGAAGGCTAAAAAACAAATGGAAAGGAATTTTATACCCATTTCACAAGTAAAACACTAGTTTAACCTAGTATTTTCGATATATTTAGAGTTCATGTTTTGCAAATTCAGCTAAAAGCACAAACTGTAATAAGACGAACCTTCATAAGATCTTCCAACAAGATTCTGTAGCGCATTCTGCGCTTGGTCTTCTTCCCTAAACTGGACGTAAACATTACCAACCATGTGGTCAGCCAAATTATCACATATGTTCAGGCTCTGGATATCACCATATTTGCTCAGCTCCTGAAACAAATCTTCGTAGAAATCCTATCCACAACAAAGTGAAAACAAAACTAGAAAAATCAATCCAGGTCCTCTAAGCTAATCACTGGAACCCTAGAAATTCAACACAAATATATCATCGTGCAAGTAAGATGCTTCTACTGGAAACCTAAAAGTTTCAATATGCTAGGCAACAAATCACTAAACGCTCAGCTGAGTTTAAAAAACAATAATACGAATGAAACATTGGGCCAATTAATTGAAGGCAAAGAAAGAGAACCTCGAAATGGGATTGGATCTTCTTGGGATCGATGGGCTGGCCCTGGGGGTCGACGCCGGGGGTGATCATATCGGGGCGTTGGTACATGTTGGAGAGCAGCAGAGTGGGGCTGATGCTGGGCTTCGTGTGCAGACGCGAGCACCGGTCGCCGTGCCTGCACGCGCCGATCTTGAAGTAGAAGGGGCAGTTCACCCTGTCCTTCTCCGTTCCGAATATCGACGCCAAGTGCTCCGCCATCTTTCTCTCTCTCCAGATTTCTTTCTTCTGTCTGTGCCAGAGAGAGAAGCTTGTTTGTAAAGACTCAGCTCCGCTCTAGGGTTTGCAGATTAAAATGTTTTGGCAGGGGGGTGGGGGGTGGGGGGGCGCCTCTCTATATATGTACAACGTTAATTACTAACAATCCAGCTGGTTTGCCCGAGAGGTTAAGGGGGAAGACTTAAGATCTTCTGCACATAAGTGCGCATGGGTTCGAACCCCATAGCCAGCACTTCAGTGTTCATTTTTATTTTTAAATAGTTATAATTCCAATATACTACTCCTTCGTGTTCATTTTTATTTTTAAATAGTTATAATTCCAATATACTATTTTTAAATAGTTATAATTTCAATATACTACTCCCTTTGTGTTCATTTTTATTTTTAAATAGTTATAATTCCAATATACTACTCCCTTCGTCCGCGATATCGTTTCCACTTCCATTTATAGAAGTAGTAAGGTCTACAAACTTCCACTCACAATAATAGTGAGACCTAGAACATTCTTTAGCATAATTTTATGGTCTACAAACTTCCACTCACAATAACAGTGGGACCTAGAACATTCTTTAGCATAATTTTATTTTGAAAACATTGTAATTCCAATGTTATTATTATTATTATTATTATTATTATTATTATTATTATTATTATTATTATTATTATTATTATTATTATTATTATTATTATTATAACATTTCATGTTTAGAACATTGTATTTTATTTTTTTAAAACATTATATTTCCAATAATTTTTTTTTCTTTATAATTACAAGTAAACAACCCGCACCACACAAAAGTGGAAAATAACCACACGCGGGCGGAACCACTAACCACATAACAAAGGTGGAAAATAATCACACACAGAAAGAACACTACCCGAACACTACCCATACAAATATGAAAAAATTACCCCTCATACAGACAAGATTGGACCCAAAGGTGGAAAATAATCACACACAGGGAGAACACTACCCGAACATTACCCATACAAATATGAAAAAATTACCCTCATACAAACAAGATTGAATCCAAGATCTCTGATAAATGAGAGTCTATTAATGCCTCAATCACTTGAGCTAGGTCTTATTGGCATTATATTTCCAATATTATTATTTGTTATTTCATTGTTCAACATTTTATGTCTAGAAGACTAGAGCAATGTAATTTGTTTTTTTTTCGATCTTTTATTAGATGGCATATGTATAGAGAGGTTAGTACCTTTGCACCATCAAAATATTCAACAATCGTTCGAGCTTCTACAATTTTTTTTTTTCGATCTTCTCTTTTTTCAAAAAAAGGAACTCCAATTTTATCTTGAACTAGTACGCCACATCCGTGCGATGCACAACGAATATCCAAATTAAACGATATATTTGATTAAATAAGTATAAATATTAAGCAAAATTAAAATATAAATAAATGCAACACATGTTTTATAAATAAAATAAAATAAAATAATCAACATCAATTACTCAATAAAATTTTGAATTTAAGAACGTAAATTTTTAACTTTATACAAAGTGTAATGATAATTAAAGTTATTAAATAATTTTAAATCATTTAATAATAAAATTTAACGTTGTACATTATTATTACAGAGTATACACGTCATAATAAATAAATAAATAAATATTTTCATACACAAACATAAATAAAAAGTTGTAAAATTTTAACAAAGAGAGAGAAAATAAAATATTTTAAAGTTTTCATAAATTATTCGTTTTAAACTCATTTTTTATGATTTTTATACCATATTAAATATTTCTGTCACAAACCTAAATTTAAAATGCATATTAAATATTTCTTCATTAATCAAATTTGACAATGATTAGAAAAGAATTACTCACTCCGTCCACTAAATTATTCGTTTTAAACTCATTTTTTATGATTTTTATACCATATTAAATATTTCTGTCACTAACCTAAATTTAAAATGCATATTAAATATTTCTTCATTAATCAAATTTGACAATGATTAGAAAAGAATTACTCACTCCGTCCACCAATTCGTGTCCTAATTTCTATTTTGGTCCGTCCACCAATTTGTGTCTTATCTATTTTTAGTAACTATTTCCTTAACAAATAATAACTTTTTCTTAAAAGTCGTGTCTCTTTCTCCACACATACATTTTTTCGTAAAATTCGTGCCCCTCCCCCTAGGACACGAATTGGTGGACGAAGGGAGTAAACTATATAACAAAACAGGGATAAAAATAGTGAGCAAATTGGTAGGAAAAAAGAGAGAAAAAAAGAGGGAGAAAATTGAGAGAAAAAAAAAAACTCCTCTTTTATATATTATATAGATAGTCTGTTAGTATTGTTATTTTACATCTTAGTCGCACGATTTTATTTGTAACGTTCCTTCCCCATCCCCACCTAGCGTGGATCGGTAAATAGGGTATACTAAAATATCTCTATACCTTTTTACGTATATTTATATTAGGTATGGAGAAATTTCACACCATTAACTATACCTTAATTTCTTATAGACTTTATACAATACACTTATCGTACATTTGTAGTATATTTTATTAAATCTCAGTATATTGCACTTTCACAGTGTATCAAAATTTTCGATTTTATACCAAAATTACGGTATATTATTCATGCAAAAATTTGATCGATAATATCGATAACTTATTTATTGAAAATATATATACATACTGAACATCATTTAACTTAAGCTCTCTCACAAGTTCATACCAAAACAATCATTATAATTATAATTAGTGTTAATAGTGCGAAATATTCATTGGGGATAGTGAAATCAATACTTGTCTTTTCAACATTATTTCAATAAATTATAGCCAATTTTAAATGTTTTGGACGGAATTACCCATGCCTTTCTCTGTTGTAAGTACTAAAAATACACAATATTTTTTTTATCTCTGTTCTCACTCTCTCTTTCTCTCTCTCAAATCCTAGCTGTTGGGAACCTTGTGGAATATCCTAATCCTTGTTTTGATGATACCAAAATTCATAGGTCGTAATTGTAATAGACTAGAATTGTTTTGAACTCAAGTGTTAGAGTTCGTTTCTAATTTAGTTTGCGGTTCTGAAGACTGAAGACTGAAGATACCAACTGAAGTATCAGTTGAAGAATCAGTTTGGAACTGATTACTTAATGCGTGCCACAGACTGATACTAAAGTCAAGTATCAGTTGAACATTCTTCCTCGGACTGATCTTCCAACGTTCAAAGGAAGCCACGTACTCACAAGAGTACAGCCGCATTAAATGCAGAGATCTCAGGATCTTATCTCTGCAGAGGTCATTCCTATTTGGTGGTCACTTTATCAGAGACGTCACATCTCCTGTCCCTCAAGAGAGCCGTTTCCACCAGACAAGGAACCTCAAAGATTGAAGCCTCAGCCCAAATTTGAATTGCTCTCCAACAAAAGAAATCTTGAGGACGTTCTACGCCAACGGATCTATTCAAGAATTCTCCTACAAATAGCGCTCGAGGATCACTTCAACCTTCACCGATTCAACAACATAAGCTGAAGCTATGCCGAAATTGCTACTCAGCCTAAAGCTTAAACTCCCCAAAGCTTGAATCGAAGAAGAGAATTCCAAAGCCAAAATCAGTCACTGCTGATTACATACATTCTCTTAGACCTTAGGCAAACCTCTGTTTACCCAGAAGCCAAGGTCAAACTTGCTACAAATAACTTGTTCTTTGCAGTATAGTTGGCACTCGTTCAAACCTCATTTCCAAAAGAAAGATTTGAGTGTTTTGAGTGATTCGGAGTTCAGAAGGGTTATCTGACTCTGAGAGTCTTAGCGCGGGTTGTGCTAAGCAAGAGAAATCCGACGCGAGTGAAGTGTGGGTACTGAAGAAGGATTTTCTTCAGTGGTACGTTTGTGTGCACCCGGCAAGCACACGGTTTGGTTTGCAGTGCACCTGTTAAGCACTTGCGGAGTGAATTGTTGGTCTGATCAACCGACCGTGGATGTAGGAAAGGGTTTTTCCTAACCACGTAAAAGTCTCTGTGTTGTTTACAGCTTTCAGTTTTACATTCCTACTTGTGTTGTTTCAATTGATAAACTGAATACTGATTAACGGCAAAGAGAAACCTAAGACCAACAACGTGCTCAACCGAGGCTATTGCGAAACTAAGTTTAATTTCCGCTGCGTATGATATCAGTCTGACTGATCTATCCTTTGATAGTCAGGAAGAGTGTTATCATCTCTGTTTTAGCAAACTCAACTGAAGCTCATAAGTGCATCAGTTAAGTTCCAGTAACTTAACTGATAACTCCTTACTGAAGAGCTTTCAGTATCAGTCGTCAACCCTGTTTGGTCAAAACTATTTTCAGTCAACAGGTGTCTTTGTTTGCGTGTAAAGTTTTGTTTAGATCTCTATCTTGAGATCCCTCTGATTGAGGATTTTGTAAAAATAGCCCATAGGTGTATTCCCCCCCCATACACCTATTCGAGACCCCCGGGACCTAACACTAGCTAGTTTCTTTATCGTGCCTCGATCGCTCTAAAGCCTTAGTTCTCATGTCAAGCCGTCAAGTTGCTATCTCTTTCTCTCTCTCTCTTCGACGAGTAGCTCTCTCTATTTTCGATAGCCTTTTCTCCGATTAAAGCATCACCTCCGTCAACATCATTTTCTGTAGAATCCTATGAAATATGAGTTCTATGAGTGGTAGGAGTTCAAAGAGTTCTAGATCAACGAGAGTTATGAAATGAAAATTCAAATCTAAGAAAATATGAAACAAATGTAACAAATTTGTATCATCCGTACCAAAATCTGTTGTGCCAGCCAGATGAATGGATGGTCCAAATTTATCCACTGGAACCATCCATTGTTAGAACAGTAGAGATCCGTCAGACATAGGTGCGGCATGAATGGTACGAAATTTATCTTGTCAGACATATGCGCGACACAAATGTTTGCCCAGAACAAGGATTCACCGGCGTAGTCGGTGGCATCCTTTTCAAATCATTGTAGATTTTGTCCTGGCAGTTACATTTACGCGATTTCATTTTATTTTGTATGATTTGTACTTGTATTTGTAGTTGATTTGTTGTAAAATGATACATGAATAAAATGTTGTTTCGAATTTTTGTTATTTCAAATTAGTGTTATTCCGTGTTATTTCAATTTTCTATCACCCAAGCACATGGGACAAATGGTATAAATATTTTATTTTGTACCATTCGTCCCAATGTCTGTTCTTGTCAACTGTTGGAACAGATGGTACGAAATGACATATTCGTTTCAAGTGTCGTTGTGCCAAATGTTGGGAGGAATAGTACGAATATTCCATTTCGCACCTGTAGTGCCAAGGTTTGTCGCGCTAAGTGTTGTAACGAACAGTACGAAATGCCATATTCAAACCATTCATCCCCATTGTTGTCGTGCCAAATGTTAGGAGAAAATAGTATGAAATGACTTATTCGCATCATTCATGTTGATCCCGGTGCGGGTATATACTGGTGTAGTTTTTTTATTTTTTGGGGGAAAAGGGAAGGGGAGAAGAAATACACCAGTTAACATTTTTAATTTTTCTTTGCTATTTTTCAACTTGAGTATTCTAAGGCAGGTGGACTGATAATGTGTCAGCTTGAAAGATGCAAATCAGCATACTGATGTATGTTGACTGTTGTTTAGAAAAACTTCTGCCTAGTAGATAATCGATTACCTAGCTCCTCTATCGATTACTTGTCAGCGAGTAAGTTAGAATAGAAATTGAAGCATGTGCATAATTATGCTGGTTTGTACTCGCTGAGACAATATTTTGTCATGTAGAGTTCAGTTTGAGTATGAGTGACCTGAGTTATACTGATAAAACATAAAGATCAGTTTTCATACTTATGCTAAATGCCAATGCAGGTGGTCAGTACGCTGAAAGGTTTGTCAAATAAAGCAACACTAAAAGCACAATCAGTTAGTGTTCAGTTTGTTGAGATGTTTACAAAACAGTTGAAACAAGAACAACAAAACTAAAGTAAAAATATAAAATACAGTATACAAGTAATTTAACATGGTTCAGAGCAACTCTTCCTACATCCACAATCCTAATAAACAGAGGAATCTCTTAACCTTATATTCCTTGTTATATAGCTGCAAGTTAGTTTGACCAGTCAGTTCACTTAGACTGATCAAATGGTTTACGTGGCCATGACTGTTGAGCAATCACGCAGATGCAATATTGTATTGACAATTTACGCGGATTGTGACTATATGTTATTGTTGGGAAATGAAAGAATATCCAATCTCATGTTTTGATGATACCAAAACCACTGAAAGGCACATTCTACCTAATGGTGGTTTGAGTTTCTTGGAGTGCTAGACTGGGTAGTGAATACAAAATGACTAAAGATGTCAGCTCAACTGAAGACTTGCTCAACTGAAGGACGCACACAAGTCCAGAACACACCCAAAGATGCAGACTCAACTAAAAACTCTCAACTGAAGGAAACTGCATCAGGAGCAACTGAGGAATCCACGAGTCATGACATTCGGTCACGTGGACAGCCTCCAAGACATGTTGCAACACTTAAAGAAGCAGAAGCATTGACCTTGAAGGACAGAGTTTCTTCTTTTGTATAAAAGCTTGCAGCATCCGTACCAAAGAACAAGATGGTCATCTCTCCATTCATCAAAAAGAAATAAAGATAAGTGTACCTGAGCCAGAAAAGAGACGTTATCTCCCAATGACAGGATTTGAAGAAGAAGATCTCCGCCAACGGATCTATTCCTTAGAGATGCCTATAAATAGCTCAGAAGAGTTCTCAAGAAAGAGTGAGAGAGAGAAGAGAAGAAAAGAAAAGATTTCGATTCAATCCTCAATGACGAAGCTGCATCAGAAAATCAAATAGAGCTTAATATTACTTAAGCATTGAATCGATGAAGAGATGATTTAAATATTGTAAAATCAGTTTCACTGATTACCTAAACTCTCTTATTGTAACTAGAAATTTCACTTAGATAAAACATTAGCCTAGTTACCGATTACTTGATATTCTGTACTCAGTAATCTTAGTTGGTATATTACAATACCCCTTTTCAAAAGAGCGAGAAGAGTGTTTGTAATCGAGCTTGAGACATAGACCAAGCTCAGTGGTTGTTTAGTACCAGTAAACTAAACAGTTAGGTTGCTTAGCACCCGCAAGCTAAGTGTGTAAATCCAACCCAGTGAGTTGGTTGCTGAAAGGTGTTTCCTTATCAGTATAGGTTGCTTTGCACCCGTAAGCATTGTAGATAGGTTTGTGTTGCACCCGTAAGCATCGTGGTTAGGTTTGCTATGCACCCGTAAGCACATGCCCAGAGTCTTACTCAGATTGATCATCTGGCCGTGGATGTAGGAATGTTATTTTTCGAACCACGTAAAAATCCCTTGTATTCTTATTTGCTTTTATATTCAGTATTTGTGCATATCTCTGTTTCTATAATACTGACTAACTGAAAAGAGTAACTGAGAGATTCTCTGTGAAGAAAATCTTTCAAGGCTATTTCACTAAAGTTTAATATTCTGTTGTTAAAGTTATAGGTTTAACTGATCAATCTTTCGATAGTCAGTTAAATAAGTACTCTACTCTGTTTTACTTACGGCTGAAACCTTAATTGGACTGAAGTTAATTGACCAGCTCGATTAACTGAAGTCACCTACTGAACCTCTGTTTCAGTATCAGTCGCCACCTCTTGTCAATTGAAGCTCGCACTTTCAAATCAGTAAAATTGTCTTTTAGTACAAAGGTGTTTGTTTTAAGTAACATTGATTCAAAAATAGCCTACATGTGTATTCTCTCTCTCTCTCTCCCCCCCCCCATACACCTGTCCTTTCAACCCTCAGGGGACCCAACAATTATTTCCTAGTAGCAACCGTTATTTCGTCAACTTTCAGATTTCTCACTCGAAGCTTACTTGCAAACTTCTCTTCACTTCTACACTTGTCTTTTACAATGAATGAGAGTTACAGATGAGGGTTTTCTCCAACTAAATGAACACACTGTTATAGTTAAAAATAGTTGAAAGGATCAGTGTGTTCAGATCTAGGCTTAGGAGGTTTACAATGAAGAACACTTAGTTTAAGAACTTCTAATATATGCTCAAGTTTGAACTTGGCATTTTACAGTGAAGAACAAGTTTATTTTTGGGGCTATTGTTGTTCTCGAAAGGTTAACCATGAATATTGGAATTTGAATGAACACAGCAATGTCGGAGATTCACCACATAGGTTCCCCACCACCTTGCGTATTTTGAGCTTCAATCATATATATAGACAAGAATTTGAATAGAGCCGCTGGAGAGAGCTTTCTTCAAAATCTAGTATGGTGTCTGTTGAAATCTTCTCATTTGTATCAAGGAATGACTGTGATAGCTGGACTTGCACATCTGTTCATTGATGTTGATATTGGCAAACATCATTTTGCATTTTTCTAAAAAGTGGGATTCACATTTAATACGAACTTTGTAACATTAAATGTACATAATGGCTCTATACGTTTTAAAGATTGACTTCGTTGTAAGCTTATTGACTTTAGGGCTGACGTGGCATAAGTGAATCTGAGCACGTGCCAGCTTTGTATCATTCAATCGGCCAGCGTGAGTAAACTGATGCTTCCATCAGTTCGTGTTTCAGTGCAGTAGAGTCATCGTGTTGGTGGTCTAGCACGAACATGATTAGCTTAACTGTCTGCTAATCCTTCAGACTGGGATTGCTTCATCAGTCTGGTTCTCCTTCAGTTGGATCATTTACTGGTTTTCCTTTGCAGTTTCATCATCAGCTAGGATTTTAGCAGCTTTAAACTTCTTCATATAATTTATCTAAGTCTTTTCTGCTTAGGCTTAGGTTTTAGCATACTACATTTCAACTAGGAACTTTCTGATCCTTTAGTTGATTTTGGTCATAATCAGGGTTAACTTTATTGGGTTTTGACATTAATTAAAATATAGAATTTTCCCAAAAATTCATGCAAGGTCTTTTATGCTAGTGTTGGCACAAGTAGGTCATTTCGCACTTCATACCATTCGTTCCAAGGTTAGTCGCGCCAGAAGTTGTGATGAATGGTACGAATATGTTATTTTGTACTATTCGTGACAAGGTTTGCCGCGTCAGCACTTGAGACAAATGGCACGAATATGTCATTTTGAATCATGCATGCCATAAAATTGGAGTAGTAAAAAATAACAGACTTGCAGTTTGTTCTAATAAATCCAACTATAATCAAAGAAGAAAATTCGAATCAATATTTTATTCATTTACCAGCAAATATAATTACAAATATTAAATCATATGAGCAAATCAATACAAAATTACTCGAAATCTGAAATATCTAGCTAAATTCGTGTACTAAATCTTTATTTTCACTTAAGAAGTAAAAAGAAGTCATCGTTCAGAGGCAAAGGTGAATCCTCCTCCGGCTGGAGTATGTTTTATGTAACCTCCTAGAACGAATGATATGAATTGATTTTTTTCGTACCACTTTACGAGAATGTAAATGTGTCGTTCGGCAGCGAAGGTGATTCCTGGAATGGTTGGAGATTGTTTTCCTCTCTCTCTCCTAGCACGAATGGTGGTGCTAATGGCATCATTGGCGCCTTGATACGACATATCTTAGATTTGGATTTGCATCTCATAACTCTCGTAGATCTGCAACTTCTGGAACTCATCGGGGAGAGAGAGAGAAAAGGGCTTGTCGAATAGAGAGCAGTGAGAAAGAAGAAAGAGAGAAAGAAAAGGACAGATAAAGCAATGGTGGAGATGCGGCGGGGGAACAAGGATTTCGAAGAGAGATGAAGTCCAAAAGTAAGGAAAATAGAGAGAGTTTTTGTTTCTTTACGCATAAGAAAGAAGTGACGGGGTAATTTCATCGAAAACACTAAAAATTGACTATTATTTTATTAAAATTATATTTAAGGAACAACTATTAATTTTCACTATTTTGCATGACTAATACAAAAACCGCTTCTTATAATTACAATTCTATATAATATAATTATGTAACTCGTGCTTGTATGTTTATACTTTTTTATATAGAATAAATAACATATATACTATATACAATATACATTATATAAGTTATAACTTTGTAACTCATCCTTATATATTTATATATTATAGTAGTAATTAGCTATATTAATATTACAAGTTAAATGTAATTTATTTTATAACATCAATCATCGTTATATACAATAACTATATTATTAGTTAATTGTAATATTGTATATCTATGCTATATTTAAAAGGAATTTTTTTGAAATGATTTCAAATCTATTTGAATGGCAATTATGTAAAATTAAGGAGAAATATGCCACAGTCTATGTAAAATTTAAAATAAATACATGAAAATTGAATTAATCGTCCATTAGCTTCTTAATTAATCGCCACCAATTTTTAAACCTTTACCCTTTTTTCCCTCTCATTTTATAGGTAAAGCATGTTTTTCCATTTCTCCAACACATTAAGTAGAGATGAGTATCCAGTAATTCGGTCGGGTATGGACAAAAAAATATATCCAAACCCGAATTACCGAACTTTTGAAAATGATATCCAAATCAAACCAAATTTATTTCGGTTATCGAATTGAATTAACCGAAATAATCGAATAATTATTTTGATTATTCCTATTTTTTTAAAAAAATTTATTAAATATTAAACAAAAAGTGTGTTATATTAACAAATAAATTACTTAAGCAAATACTATATAAGTTGTAAACTGTCACAATTCATTGAACTCCAATAACAACAAATATCCCAATTCAACAAATAAAAGTAAATAGTTCAAAATATCGTAATCTTCAAAGTTTAAAATACATTGTTACCAGCAACACAACATAGTCAATATCATCCAAAGTTTCAACTTCTGAATTACAAACAAATAATAAAGCAAGCTAACACTCAATATCTTTCAAATAGGCTTTTTTAAGTAAGAGCATCGGCAACGCCTTACTCGAGTGCTTACTCGAGTAAGGCGTTGCCTTCGTGTATGTGCGTTGCGGACGTGCGGTACTCGAGCATTACTCGAGCCTTCGAGTATGCTCGATCGGGTGGAGAGGGAAGGCGAGTGCAATGCACGCGCCTTAATTAAAAAAATAGAGAAATTTGAATTTTAAATTCAAATTTTGACTGGTTTTCCTCGATATGCGTGCTTTGACCGACCGTTTTCATTTTTTTTTTCTTCTTCTCCTCTTTAAAAAACCCCATCTCCTCCATTCTTCTTCACATCTCTTCTTCTCCAATTTTCTTCTCCTCCATTTCTCTTCAAGAATTTTCTTCCTTCATGGATCCACACAACCCTTTCTATGATCCTAATTGGTGCCCCGATTATCACCCCGATATGGGAGGAATCAACTTGGAGGAGACCCCACCCGAGGAGGAACCGGTCAGTGCAGAGCAGAGTGCCTCCAAACCAAAGAAGGGCGGCCGGAGAAAGGAAATGGCCACCAAAATCAAGCACGACAAGGAAGTAAGGATCCGTCATACTTACCTTCCCGAGCATACGGATCTTATCGTCCAAGTTTGGGCGGAGGAGACCAACGACGCCATCCGTGGGACGGATCAGAAGGGGGAGGCGTATTGGGGCCGGATCCGCGCACGTGTGAACCCCATCATCGGCGTCGACTTTAAGATCCGACAACTTCAAGGCCACTAGGCCCGAGTAGCAGCGGATGTGCGTCTCTGGGAAGCTATTTGGGTGGAGACGCGCAACAATTGGCCCTCCGGTCATTCGGATGATATGCTTCGTGACAAGGCCCAAACCCTCTTCAAGATTCGAAGCCCACAGAAGGCCGCATTCAATTTTTGGAACCCGTGGAAAGTTCTCCGGAACAATCCCAAGTTCAAGTCGATGTACCTCCTTGGAGACGTGCATGCCTCCAAGAGGACAAAGACTACGGAAGAGGGCGGCTTCACCACCTCGGCGTCGGGCGAGGAGACCTCTTCTTCCCGGCCCATTGGCAACAAGGCGACGAAGGCGGCAAAAGGGAAATGGAAGGCATCAGCGTCGCATACGAGCTCGGAGCCTCCACCGAAAATAGTGGAGAGGTTGGACAGGTCCGACCAGCAGATGAGGGCATTCACCGCCCAGTACCAGCGGATGAACGATATCAAGGAGAGGGAGCTCGATATGCAGCTCCTGAACGCGGATACGACGCACATGACGGACGCACAAAGGGCATTGCACGCGTCCATGGTCGCCGACGTGCTCAGGCGTCGTGGTCTAGACTAGGATTTTAATTATGTAATTTTAATGATGGGGTAATATGATGTTTTAGGTGTTGTTAATTTTTATGTATTTTTTTTTATGTTTTAGGTGTTTTAAAATTTTATGTTTAATGGCGTATTTAACTATTAGAAAAATATGTTATTTAAATTATGCAATTAAATTTAAATGAAAAACATAAAAATCAAAACTAATGTTGTTATCAAGTAGGCTATCAAGTAACCCCAATGCAGCACTACCTACTCAATAACACAATCACTATCAAGTAAGCCCATTGCGGATGCTCTAAGGCTATCAGGGTTAAAATTTAAATATTAGAAAAATAAATAAATATAATATAATATGATATACATATAATTCGGTTATTGGTAATTTGGTAAAATAAAATTATATCTAACCAATTACCTAAATACAAAAATTTAATTCGATTTTAACTAAATTAACCGAATTACCGAACCAAATTTAAAATTTTGATTTGATTGATTTAATTTTCCAGTCTTGAAGAATTATGCTCACCGCTAACACCGAGTATGACGTGTCGAGTTTTCAATAGGGCTGTAAACGAACAGAGCTACTCGCAAGTTATTCAAGATTCGATTAAAAAAAAGCTCATTCGGAACTTGATTCGATAGTAAATGAACCAAGCTCGAGCCTGATTTCGAGCTTGAGATTTTTATCGAGCCGAACAGTACTCGGCTCGTTGAGCTCCTGAACATATGCGGATTCGATTGTTCGCGAACATATTTGCGAGTTTATTCACAAACTTTCAGTTGAGCTTTTCAATCGAGTTAGTGCACGAGCCTTAAACGATTCGAACTCAAGCTCCAGTAAGAAATTAGTTAAGAAGCCTTTCCTAGATTTATAACGAATTTGAGCTTGAACATCATATATACGAACATCTGACAAGTTGAGCTCAAGCTCAAACTCGAATTCTATCAAACATCACCCGAGCCAAGCTCGAACCGAGCTCGAACTTGATAAGTGGGTGACAAGCCAAACTCGATCAACAAGATAAAAAGCTCAAATCAAGCTCGAGCCAAGCTCGAATACCCAAATATTTAAACGAACTGAATTTAAGCCTACTAATATTCAGCTCGACTCGTTTACAACCCCAGTTTTCAATATATTTTCCAGACGTAACCCCGACCCCCACATGCTAATTCCACCTTTTCATTTGGTGTCACATAAAGTTACTACTCACGGCCTTTAATTTGAAAATCTGAATTGCCGTAGGCCGCCACCTAGCATCACTTTGTGTTCGGAATAGCATAGCTAGTTATTTGGGATTTAAAAAAAGGATTATTGCCGGAAAATACATATAGTTTGTCAATTTTTTGATTTATAACATGACTTTATAATTTGATCAGAAAATACATCAATTTTCAATTTAATCGCAATTAAAACATGACTTTATAGTCTGACAAGAAAATACACAAAGTTTCAATTTATTCTCAATTATAACATGACATTGTAATTAATTTAGTATAATAATATCAAAGTTTAATACATTAAATATTTTTAATTTTCTTTTCATCTCACAATATACTATATATATACATATATACATATATATTTGATAAATATACATCTATATGTAAATAATAAATAATATTATTTACTTTTTAACATAGTTTCTATTATATATGTACCTAAATTATTTATTGGTCCTAATATTTTATAATTTCATAATTTAAATAAATAAATACTTATTATATATGTAATATATTAATATAATATTAAAATCACACACACACACACACACACATATATATATATATATATATATATATATATATTATGAAATAATTAATCATCTAACTTAAATTAATCAATTAATTAATAATATTTTATATAAATACAATAAATATTAATACATCTGTGATGAAAAATAATCTAAATAAGATCATGTTATAATTGAGAATAAATTGAAACTTGGTGAATTTTCTTGTCAGACTATAAAGTCATGTTATAATTGCGATTAAATTGAAAATTGATGTATTTTCTGATCAAATTATAAAGTCATGTTATAAACTAGAAAATTGACAAACTATATGTATTTTCCGGCAATAACTCTTTAAAAAAAATCTTTCTATTATGTGTTTCATTTCAAAGTAAATTGATTACACAAAAACTTTCTATTGTGCGTGTTCACATTGTAAATTTATTAAAAGAAGATAAATTATAAAAAAAAAATCACCTGTTAAATCCCTCCTCTTTTATAAAATAAAATTTTGTCAATTTTTAATTCTTTATTTTCACTCTAAGGAGTATAGTCTCTTTATCTAAGGAAAAACATTCTTGATCTTCGTTAGCATACCAACAGCCAAGAAACAAACACAATAAAATAGGAAGGTTAGTTCATAAGATGAAAAACACGGCATTCCCGAACTCTGGAAGAGAATTTCAATGTGAGATTTTACAACATGCTCAAGCCTCAGCGTGAAGAGTTTCAGTGCAAGACTCGCTAAAGGTCTAAAACCAAAAATTTCGATTATTCAAACGTCTTCAATTTCCCAAAACATAGCAAGTTCTACGAGACATTATTTAAAGCCGCAGTCACGCCTCCATTGAATTTATAAGTGTCTAGTAGGGAGCAACGGGTGTGCGGAAGTTGGCTCCTGCATACACTGCTTCTGAACCAAGTTCCTCCTCAATCCTCAGCAGCTGCACCCAAGATACCACTTTGTTTATTTGACCGGATAAGAAAACCAAACAAGAGAGAAATAAAAGGTTATGAATATCAGATCCTTGCCTGGTTGTATTTTGCAAGACGTTCGGATCTGCAAGGTGCTCCAGTCTTAATTTGGCCCTGACAGATGAAGCGATGTAATAGATTTCAGCACAGGTATATTACAGTGGATAAAATGAGTAACTGTACAAAGTTTACAACGAGAATTACCGTGGACAATCCAACAGCAAGATCAGCAATGAAAGTGTCTTCGGTTTCCCCACTGCATTGAGAATGAAAGTTTTTGAGTATCTCTCAATACAATTTCGACCACAATACATACAAACATCCAAAATATCATACCTGCGGTGGCTGGTCATCACACCCCATCCAGCATGCTTCGACATTTTTACAGCTTCAATACTCTCAGTCACAGATCCAATTTGGTTAACCTGGAATCAACAAGATGTATAAATTTACTACTACTAAGGAATAAGGATCATAAGAGGCTCCATTGATTGGGTGATTGCAGAAAATGTAGCCATACCTTAAGAAGAAGGGCATTGCAGCTCTTCTCCTTGATTGCCTTCTCAACTCTCTGCAGATGTAAATAACCAGCAAAGTAAGAATTCAAAATATAAATTTCAACAAAGTCCTTGACCCAGCAAAAAGTAACATAAACTACAATTCAGATTGCCAATCACCTTTGGGTTGGTGACAAGGAGATCGTCTCCCACAATCTGCACTTGAGTACCACATTCTGCAGTCATTTTGGCATAGTGCTCCCAGTCATCCTGGTCAAATGGATCTTCAATTGACACAATAGGGTACTCGGACACAAATGACTTGTAGAGATCCTTGAGTTGGTTGCCGGAGATCTTATCTTTCCCATTGTTGTTCTGCAGGGACAAAGCGATGAATGTGAGAATAGAAAAGCTACAGACAACACGTATTCTAATTCTATGAAATTGCAGTGTAGTTAACTTGCCTCTTCCTTGAAGTTCAAATCATAAGTCTTGTCTTCTCCATAAAATTCAGATGCAGCAACATCCATTCCAATAACAACCTAGGAAGAAGGAATAAATAATTGCAGCATCAATACCATTTAACAGGTTAATGCAGCTAAAAGAAGAAACACAATACAGGAGTCAGTAATGCAGAAATAAGAACTCACTTTATCAGTATAACCTGCTTTGGCAATAGCTGTCTTCAGCAGTTCAAGACCCTCCTTGTTCTCCTGTAAATAGCAGTAATGTTGAAAATGTAAATATTCTATGACACAAAAGAAATGAAGAAGCAATGCCATCCAAAGTAGTATATGATACCTGAATGTTAGGAGCAAAACCACCCTCATCACCAACATTAGTGGCATCCTGTCCATATTTCTTCTTAATAACAGCCTGAAATCAAAGTTCAGGTCTGATATTATAAACAGAATAGGTTCACGACATTGATTAGAAAATTCAAGAGAGACTTATACACTAGAGACTTCAAAAATTAACTTATTTTTAGACAAAGAGACTCAGAACACCCTAAATGCAAGAAGAAAAAAATGTAACTTCTATACTAGATCTTTCCTAAAACAAGGCAGCCAAAGCTATTAAACTTTAAAGGTAGAAATAGCTCCAGAAATTGATTGGCAGAGTTGTAGGAGCCCGGAGGGGCAGAGAACCAAGAGATATAACTTGCCTTCAAATGGTGATAGACTTCCACACCCATCTTCATGGCCTCCTTGAAGGAAGAAGCTCCAATAGGAAGAATCATGAACTCCTGCAGGAAAAAAGGTTTATTTTGAGTGAGACAGAATTTGATTATGGCAGTAAGACAATTCAAACAAACTTGCATCATAGACATGCCTGCATGGCAAGTTTGTTTCCAGCATGTGATCCACCATTGATGACATTGAAAGCAGGCACAGGGAGCACCATGTTCTTGTTACCAGCTAGGTTGGCAATGTGCTGATAGCAGAAAGAGTAATCATGTCAGTTATCTAATCAAACAGAACATAGTAGGTACTAGAAATCATATTCAGCAACAAATCTGGAAAATATTAATGTTGGAAGTTGAATAATTCAAGGATTCAATGGTTTGATCATGCTAGAAACACACAGCAGAAAAGACATGTCAACCCAAAAATACTGATGTACATCCCGTATACCTTGTACAGAGGAATATTGAGGACAGCAGCTCCAGCTTTGCAGACAGCGAGGGACACCGCAAGAATAGCGTTTGCTCCAAGCTTCAGAATAACAGTTTTATCATCCAATTAATATATTACCCCAAGAAAAGAAAAGAGGAAAACACCAACAAATAAATAGATACACTAGGATACCTTTTGCTTGCACCAACCCCACTCATTCTGTGTTCCATCAAGTTGGTGAACCATGAAATTATCAATGCCAGTTTGATCTGTTGGGTCCTGAAAAATAAAAAAATAAAAAGGAATCACCATCGGTTCAGTAATGTCACTAAATTCACAAGACAGTTTCATCCTGTAACGAGTCAAGGAAAACAAACCTTTCCAACAAGGGCAGGTGCAATGATACTGTTGACGTTGTTAACAGCCTAACAAAACACACCAGAACATCAAAAAAATTAAGTTGCAATCAGATTTCTCATGGAAAACACATCTATAGACAAATACACAGCGAACACTGACCTTTGAGACACCCTTGCCGAGGTAGTCGGATCCTCCATCCCTCAGTTCAAGAGCCTCATAAATTCCTAAAATAAGATTTAAATAAATTAAAATCAATAAAAGCATCATCTAAAGAGTGTCGCAGACTTTTATTCAGCAGGCAGTTGCACTACTAACTATGATTATATCATGTAACAAACACAGATCATCGACATCAAGTTACTGAAAGAGAACTTAAAAAAACAAAATCCGCATCAAATACTGTTGAACAAAGCATCGTACGAAAACATCAGGAGAAGTCTAAGAAAATAGAGGAGTTCATCTAGTAAAAGAATCAAACTAAACAATTTCAATAAAACCCCCTTAAAGTATCGTTTTCGTATATAATTAATGTTCAAGAGTCCGGATAAATCATTTGGGGATATAATAAAATTAAATAAGCGCAAGGATTCAGATCTTACCAGTGGATGCGCCACTAGGAACGGCAGCTCTAGCAAACACTCCATTGGATGTAAGCACATCAACCTACAGTTAGTCCACACAACCAAACATTATCACTACAAACAAAAACAACTGATGCATGACAATATTAAAGTTTATGTATTAAACCAATCAATCTAACATAAGTTAGTATTACTTCAAGATGAACATGAAATAGATCCACAAAGATATGTGAAAATTAAGCAGAAGATGGTAGTGAACGCACCTCGACTGTAGGATTGCCACGACTGTCGAAGATCTGACGGGCCTTGATGCTCTTGATAGTGGCCATTTCGGAGATAAATTAGATCTAGAGCGAGAGAGAGGTTTAAAGTAGAGAGAAAAGGGTAGAGTGATGCTTTTGACGATATAGAAGGCGGAGAAGAAAATGGGCGTGTATTTGTAGAGGAGGTTGGTGCTATTTAGAGCCGTTGATTTAGATGAGATTGGAAATTAAGGTTTTGTTTGGGCGACAAGAAATTAATCTGACTAAATCTGTGTGCTTTCAAGTTTCATCGACTGTGTCGAAAACTGCAAAATGACTTTATGTGAACTCCTAGAGTTCTCAGTGAGACATGTGATGAGAAATTATTTTCCACTAAATAAAATTAAATAAAAAAATAGTGAAGTTATTGAAATATTTAGAATGATGGGTTATAAATAGTTAACGAATAGGGTCTTCCTAACTTAAAATTGATGATATTAGAAAAAATGAAAAATTAAATCACTTATATTTAATGTTATCATTATAAGTTAACATCTTCGGTACTATAGCGCGATTGCATAAATTTTTTAAATCACTACTACCATTATGGTAATATAAAAAAGATTAATCATGCCTTCTGTAACATTTTTCAACGTTTTTACAAAACACAAAAATTTAGGTACAATCGAGTATACCGTACAATCAAATTGATCCAATATTATTTATAAGGTTCGAGTCAGAATATGAGTTCGAATCAAGATGCGGGTTATGGTCTAAGTGATGATGCAATCTGATTGTACGGTACACTCGATTGTACTCAATATCATCTTTTTACAAAATAGCTTCAAATTTTATTTTTTAATCAAAAACTTCTTAATTTTCAATATTTTTCATAAAAGGTCCTCAATTTTCATCTCTATTAAAAACCCTCTAATTTTTAGGTTTTTTCATAAAATATTTTTAGATTGTCCCCAACTTTTAACATTTTTTCACAAAATGTCCTTACCTTTAATTTTTTATCAAAGCCTCTGACTTTCAATATTTTTAAAAAAATAACTTCTTGTTGTACAACTTTTGGAGCTGAACTACGAGTCACCTTGCTAAATTCATTGGTAAAAGGGAACGACGTCGTTTTATTGGATACATTGAAAAAAAAAAATCATCTAAGAATTCGACGAGATGATTCATCATTTCGTTGTCAAATTTTTTATAGCAAGACTTTTTGGAAAACGATGAATGTTGAAATTTTTTGAAATGTGCTGAAAACTGTGGATATTTTGTTGAAAGCTTTGAACATTGAAGATTTTGAATTTAAAATGAAAATTGAGTGATATTTTTATTTTATAGAAATTCTTAAAAATTAGAGACATAAAATATAATTAACCCTACAAATAAAGAGCAAGATGATATGAAAATGGATCTAATCTGTAGATCTAGACCTAATGGTAAAAACAAGACTATAACTTTCAATATTTTCAGAAAGATGACTATATATTATGAAATTTGAAAATAAGGAATATATGTTACGAAATTTGAAAATGAGGACTATAACTTTCATTTTTTACATTTATACTCCTATTTTGGACCGTGATGAAAGCTATAGTCCTTATTTTGATGTGTTAAATAGGAGCGTAATTATAAAAAATGAAAGTTACAGTTCTCATTTTCAAATTCCGTAACATATAGTCCTTATTTATAAATTTCGTAATATATAATCCTCTTTCTGAAAATATTGATAAGTTACAGTCCTGTTTTTACTATTAGGTCCTATATATCTATATCTATATAATATTAAAATACAATTTGTAGTATATATTTGGGTTAATTACACGAAAAATCATGAACTTTTGGTCGATTTCCAAGTTTGCCATGAACTTTTTTTTTTATCAAATTTTCCCAGAACTTAACCAATTGATCAATTTTGCCATGGTTTTGAGAAAACCCCAAATAGAGTGCTGACATGGCACTTTTCAGTCACCTGAAATATGACATGGCGCCGCTGGACGGAAACCAAAACGACGTCGTTTAGTTGGGGGTAAAACGACGTCGTTTTACCTCAAATTCCAGCCCCCGTCTTCTCTTCTCTAAACTCCGGCGAGGAGCCGCCCACCGGACCACCCCTGCCCTTAGTCTTGCAGAGCCCTAATATTCTGTCTACTGCTCTTTCTTCGTCCACCCCCAAAAGATGCCACCACCATCGTCGTCGGAAAGAAATCCGCAGCGACTACATCGGAGAGCAGCGGCTACATGCGGTCCACCCCCAACGCAGAGCCCTAATTTTCTGTCTATTTGCTTGATTTTCAACACCAGCAACGCTAACACACACACACACAAGATCAAAATCGAAAATTCCCCAACAATTAAAGGAAACCCATTCCCCAAATCGACAAATTTTCAATTCACCCATCTGATTCCTTCAATGGAGGCCCCAGGCTCATCGAAGAAGATGATAGCGATGCAGGAGGAGTTGGTGGTCAACGATGGCGGAGCTCTGGTGATGGGGGTGGAGGAGCGGAGGGGGCGGCAGATCTGGTGATGGTGGTGGGGGAGACCGATGGAGAAAGAGGTGTGGTGGTGGAGAAGGGCGGCGGGGCGGCGGCAGAATTCTTCAATTCCAGAGGTGACTAAGTATTCTTCAATTCTAGAGCAAAGTATTCTTCAATTCCAGAGCTGACTAAGCCTTGCCAGAGGCAGCTCTGCCGATTCTGCTCGACTCTGCTCTGCTGAATCTGCTCTACCGACTCTGCTTTGCTCTGCCGACATCAGCTCGGTATTACCATGTATGTGCCACATCAGCTCGGTATTACCACGTAAGCGACAGGTCCGCTTGGTATTACCACGTAAGCGACAGGTCAGCTTGGTATTACCACGTAAGCGACACGTCAGCTGGGAGCTTCACCGGAGCAAAAAAAACATGGAAAAATTGTTCAATCCCTTAAGTTCAGGGAATTTTTGATAGAAAAAAAAAGTTAATGGCAAGTTTGGAAATTGGCCCAAAGTTCATTGTTTTTGGCGTAATTAACCCTATATATTTTTACCTCCAAAATTGTAGCAATTTTGCAATAAAATCATCGATTGAAGGCAATAATAGAAGTTGAGTAAAAATGGGAGAGGAGATATAATATAACTACTTCCCACTAGCCGAAATACAGGGAAAAAACGAAAAAGGAGTGAGGAAAGAGAAATGGGGAGACAGGATGGAGGAGGGAGAAAATGAAATATTTAATATGTAAAATTTTAAATTAACATAATTTATTTGTTATAATTTGTTTTTAATTATTTTTATAATGATTTTTAATTTAAGATGCATATTGAATATTGTTTTATAAATAAAAAATATATGTAATATAAAGATCTTATATAGACTATAGTATGATACTATTTCAAAAGAATGTTCTTAAACTCTTTATTTATTTATTAAAATAGTCAAATTTGTTTCATATTTTTTTCCGCTATGAATCTTACATTAAAGCTTATGACAAAATAAATTTATTTTGAAATATAGATAATCAAAAATAGATTTGGAACAAATAACTTAGAGCATCAGTAACGCACCTACTCGAGTGCCTACTCGAGTAAAGCGTTGCACTCGAGTAGGGCGTTGAAGGAGTGGGTTACTCGAGTCTTCGAGTATGCACAATGGGGGGAGATTTAGGCGCGTGCAATGCACGCGCCTTAATTTTATAAATAAATAAAATGAAAAATTCGAATTTTAGTTTAATGGCGTATTTAACTATTAGAAAAGTATGTTATTTAAATTTGAGCAATTAAATTTAAATGAAAAACATAAAAATCAAAATTAATGTTATCAAGTAGACTATCAAGTAACCCCAATGCAGCACTACTTCCTCAATGTGGTCCCCCACTATCAAGTAAGCTATCAAGTAGGCTATCAAGTAAGCCCATTGCGGATGCTCTTATGAATTTTTAAAGTTTCAGAGTAAAACATTATTTCACCATTCATTTTTTAAAAATTAACAAATTTGTATTTTCAATAATTCAAATACCAATCAATTTTGTATTTAATTTGTTCTGCCTAATATTCCAAATGTATATATATGACCGGATAATTATGATTTGAATGTGCATTCAAAAAATATGTGAAAATGTTAAAAAGCGCTATTATATTAAACTGTAAACAAATAGATGGTGATCTACATTTTAAAATATTTATTTCATACATAACTTATTCTCTATATTTATATTTGCTTTTAATTTTTTTGAGGAATTTATATTCATTATTTATTAATAAAATTAATTGGTATTTTGATTATTGAAAATACAAATTTGACAATTTATTCATTTTCAAATTTAGGTTCTTAATTGAGTAATTAGTGTAAATAATTAGTATATATTAAAAATATAATTTCAAATATTACTTTTTATTTATATTTGTGTATTGAAATATTTATTTATTTATTATGATGCATAATAAATTATAATTAGAATAATGTATAATGTTAATTTTCATTATCAAATAATTTTTAATTATTTAATAATTATTTAATAATTACACTTTATACAAAATTAATAATTTACGTTTTCAAAATTAGGGTTTTATTGTGTAATTAATGTGGATTATTTTGTGAGTGGATTTTTAAAATGGCCACTTTCATATTGTAAAGATAAAAAATGTCCACTAAAATAAAAAAACTTAAAAAATGTCCACTGTTACCAAAATGCCCTTCACATTAAAAATTAAAAAATTGTCCACTTTACATCACCCCTTTAAAAAATCCCGCAATTCACAACCAGTGTGAATTCACAACCAAAATTTTTTTGGTTGTGAATTCACACTGCACAATTCACAACCAGTCGAATTCACAACCAGAATTTTTTGTTTGTGAATTCACAACTAGTCGAATTCACAGCCAAAATTTAATTCACAACCAGAATTTTTTGGTTGTGAATTTACAACCAAACGAATTCACAACCAAAATTTAATTCACAACCAGATTTATGTTGGTTGTGAATTCACAATCAGTCGAATTCACAACCTGAATTTAATTCACAACTATAATTTATTTTGGTTGTGAATTCAAGTAGTTGTGAATTTGGGGTTTTAAAGTTTGAATTCACGGCTAAAACTGGAATTTATTTTGGTTGTGAATTCGAGTTTTAGTTGTGAATTCATAGATTTGATTGTGAATTCAACAATATTAAGTTGTGAATTTATCGAGCTGGTTGTGAATTTAAGAACATTAAGTTATGAATTCATTGAGCTGGTTGTGAATTCATAGATCTAATTCTGAATTTAAAAACATAAAGTTGTGAATTCATAAATACTATTAAGTTGTGAATTCATAAATATTTCCAGATTAATACTATTAAGTTGACACTAACAACATATACTTTGAGGCTCTCAGAAAAAAACAACATATATATTGTACACCTGTACAGCCTCCACAAGACCGTTGATTATGTTGCAAAATGGGAAGTTGCTCAAGAAAAGTTGGAATCAGAGATAGAAACCATTGTCAAGGAATGGATCAATTAACAATATTAGAATTTGAGCTTCAAAATGAAAGCAAAAACAAAACGATTCTTCATTTTTATATAAGCAATGATCTTAACAATGTCATGATCAGATACAGCACAATGGGTCTTGCTGTGTTCAACACAAAACCAAAAGAAAAAAGAAATATTTTTCTTGAAGCAACTGCTAAAGTGGTCGTCTACAGCAAGAGGGAAGAGATAATCTGCAATCCACAATCGTAACAATCACCCGGAACCAGTTTCTTATGGTTTTCTTAATCGTACATTCCTTCCTGCTCCCAAACATCTACCAGAAAATCGACCATTTCCTGCCAGTTTAACAGTCGAAACAGTGAGATTATAGGAGTGGTGTTTGCGCGGCGGGGATGTTGCGCGCCGTGTTTCTCGACCCCCTCATCCTCCACGTCACAGCCTTCGCCACCAAAACCATCTCAATCTCCAGCATCGCCGACCCGCCGCCACCGGCTGTCGGAGGCGCGGAGACGGACGGTGAAGGAGAGGTAATCGACGAAGGAAGAGCTGGCGGCGAGAAAAAGGCCGTAGGAGAAGGAGAAGGCGATGAGGACGCAGGAGCCGCCGCCGCCATTTCAAGCACTCCAGATCTCCGGCGATCGACGGCAACGCCACTTCAAATATTGGAGCTCGAAGTCGGAATCAATGGATTCGGTGCTCTAACCACTGCGATGCCTCCGATTACGCCACCGACTGATGAATCCAAGGAATCGAGATCGCCGCGCGACGACGACGGCCACGGCACGCACACTTTCACCACCGCCGTCGGATCCATCGTCTCTGGCGTGAGTTTGTTCGGTTACAACGGCGGCGCAGGGATGAGATCGCCGGCGATCTGAGCTCGAAGGGAGGGAGGGAGGGAGAGAGAAAGAGAGAGAGAATGGGGAAGGGAGTTGACTGTGAGGGAGAAGAGAGAGAAGAGAATGAGAGAAAAAGAGAGAGTGCCTATTTTTAAAGGAGGGTATTTTTATCTTTTCAATCAAAAAGTGGACAGTTTTTATTATTTTTATCTTAGTGGACAATTTTTATCTTTACAATATGAAAGTGGATAGTTTTATATATTAACTCTTATTTTGTTGTATTTTTAAAATATATTTTACATTTGCTTATATTTGATTCTTTTTAATATTTTTATTTATTTATTTATTTAAATACATCATTTAATTTCGATACTCATCATGCATCACATGGGCGAACGTACTAGTTTTATAGTAAACCAATAATTACTAGCCTTAAAAAACCTAATTAAGGCGATATGTTACATTAAATTATTCAGTCGTTTTCCTCAAAAAATATATATAATTGTTTTATAGTTAAAAATATACATAAAACTTTAATGTAATGCCTCTTTATCTCGAGGATATTTTTCGAATCAAATGCCATTAAATCTTTCAAACAAAAAAGGTAGTAAAAACTAAAAAAACGTTGTTTGGGCAATAAGAAAATAGAAGTTAAAGTATAGCAAAATAATGGCATATCCAGGAAAATTAAATGGTTTGAACTATATTATGTTATTAACCTCCGCATATTCTTTATTTTTTTAAAATTTGTTACAACTAAAGAAAGGAAAAAACACACTCACACTCTAGCTCCTAGGGTGACTCGAACCCCCGACCTATTGGTTGGAGGGAAAGCGTCTTACCAACAGACTGCGCTTCATTTATTGTATGTACATAACACATCCGCTCTCTCTTTTTATTATTTTCACATTTCCTCTATCTCTGACCTTAGTTTGTCGCCGTGCATCTATTGTTGCTATTGCTCTTTCTCAATCTCTCATTTCTCTCTCGATGTTTTCTCTGATAAGTTCCAGTAGTTCAAGGAATTGCAGATCTACAAGAATTATAAAAAAATAAATCTAGATCTAAAATGAAGTGGTACGAATTCATACCATCAGTTTCAAGATCTATTGTATCAAACCGCAGCGCCACTAGTTCTAGAAGGGATAATAAAATGCTCTTACAACATTTCAAGATTTACCTCTGACTCTGTAGCCGAGTGATGCCTTCCTTTTATCGAATTTGTACCGTTTGTAATAGGAGGGTACAAAAAACATTCTCCAACCATACGAGGATTCACCTGCGCTGCTGAACTAATTTGTACCGTTAGTAATAGCTAGACTTTCCAGATTTCGTGTTATTTTATGTTAATTTGCTCATGTGATTATAATTGTTTGTTTGGAAAATGAATAAAATATTTATTCATCAATTACAGTTGAATTTGTTAGAACAAACTGCAAGTCTCACTACAAGAAAACACGCGTATAACGACTGATCTACGATCGTTTCATGATCGATTTTTTTTTAATTTTTTAACGACCGAAATTACGATCGTTAATTATTTTTTGATTATTCTATTATTTTATTTTTTTTAACGACCGAAAATTTGGTCGTTAATATTTTTATTTTTATTTATTTTTTATTTTTTAACGACTCAAAATTCGGTTGTTAATATTTTTTAAATTTTTTATTTTTTATTTGTTTTAATTTTTTTTTAAAGACCAAAATTTCAGTTGTTAATACTCCCTCCGTCTGCCAAAAGTATGACACTTTGGCTGGGCACGAGATTTAATAAAATTGGTGATGATGTTGATGTAGTGGAGAAAGAGTCCCACCACTTTATGAGATGTGTGGTTGAGATTGAATTTGGGGAGAGTTTTTTTGTAAATAAAGAGTGTTTGTAAGGATAAAATATAAAGGTGGATGGTGGGACCATGGCTTTAAAAGGAAAGTTGAATACTTTTTGCAGACGCCAAATATAGTAATTGTGCCATACTTTTGGCGGACGGAGGGAGTATTATTTTTCGGTCGTTAGTATTTTTTTATTTCATTTATTTTTATATTGGGTTAAGTACCAAATACCCCTTATCGATGACGTTCCTATCGCGCGCAGGACCCTATAGTCAAGATAAGCGCTGTTTGCTACCTCGACGTGGCAAAATCGAACCAATTCCCGCTTTCCCGCCACTTAATGGATGTTAACACCGTTAGAATAAATATTTTTTTTATTTTTAATTAAAGTGGGCCCCAGTTCGCCTCCTTCTCAGTTCCGGCGAGCAGCAACGAAGGCTGTCGCTGCCTCTCGCCTTGGTCTCCCTCTCCCTTCGTTCAACCGGACAGTAGCTCCGAGCTACCGCCGACCGTCGCGTCCTAGCTGCCTCCCTATTTCTCACCGCCTTCTCTCTCCTCTGCGTCCTTGACCTGGCAGTAGCCAACAGAGCCGCCATGCCGCACCCTCCTTCTGTCTTCGACAGACAGCAGCAGCTAGGCGCTGCCGCTGCCGCCGTGCACTAGCCACTGCTTCGATGAGAGAGAGAGATATGGGGCTTTGGGCAATGGCTGGCTCCACTGGCCACTGCAGTCACCAGAATGAGAGAGGGAGGCGGCGGCGTCTTGCCGTCGCCAAGGAAGGAAACGGCGCACGGTTCACGCCTGTGGGTGAGGGTCTTGCGTCTGGGGTCGAGTCGGGAAGAAGAGGGTGACCAGTGGCGTCGCTTCTTGCCGGGGCGATGGAGCAGCGGCGGTGATTGAGCTGTGTCGAGCTGAGTCGGGGAGAAAAGAATGATCGGTAGCAAATGCACCCCTGCCGGAATTAAGAGAGAGAGAAGGCGAGTTGGGGCCCACCTTAATTAAAAACAAAATAATAATAATATTTCTAACGATGTGAAGCTCCGTTAAGTGGCGGGGGGAAATTGGTTCAATTTTGCCACGTTAAGGTAGCAAACAACGCTTATCCTGACTATAGGATCCTGAGCGCGATAGAGACGTCATCGATAGGTGGGGTATTTGGTACTTAACCCATTTATATTTTATTTATATTTATTTTTTAACGATCGAAAATTCGGTCGTTAATGTTGTTTTTTTTATTTTTTTTATTATTTTATTTAATTTTTATTTACTTTATATATTTTTTATTTATTTTAATTTTTTAACGATCGAAAATTTGGTCATTAATTATATAATTTTATTTTTTATATTTTTAAATGACCGAAAATTCGTTCGTTAATATTGTTTTTTATTTATTTTATTTTATTTTATTTTATTTTTATTTTTATTTATTTTTTATTTTTATTTTTTAACTACCAAAAATTCGATTGTTAATATTTTATTTTTGTTTTTCGTATTTTTTTATTTTTATTTATATATATATATAAATATTTAATTATTTTTAAATTATTGAGAATATTTTAAAATTGATTGTTATTTTTCACAATATTTTCTTTTTTTAAAAAATTAACGATAATATTAATTTTTTTATTATTTTAAATTCGATCGTATATTTACCGTCACTCTTTCGTCGGCACCACAAGTCTTAGATATCATCTCGACATAAACTAAGGTTATGAATGAATGATATTGTATATCTAAATAGAGTTTAAATGAATTAATAAGTATTAGTTATATCAATAATACGTGTGTTATTAAATGATGACTACTCGAAAGGAACTTCAAGATTAATAGTACTTGATTAGAGCACTATTAAGATGGGTGACCCACTGGGAAGTTCGTCAAATCGTATGCAATTAAGTCCAAAATACATTAGAAATATCAAGATATATTTTTTTCAATTTTTTTTACGACCAAAAATTCGGTTGTTAAAAAAAAAATTCGGTCGTTAAATTAAAAACGGTCGTTGGGCCCCGAAACGATGATGGAAACAGCGACCACCAAAAACGGTCGTTAATTCGGTCTTTAACACAATTAACGACCGTTTTCGGGGGAATAACGATCGAAATTTCAGTCGTTAGAGCCGTATTTTCTTGTAGTGTCTATTAATTTTTTATTGCGTTATTTTTGTGGGACGAATGATACAAATATGCTATTTCACATCATTAGTCTCAATGTATTTCGCACCGAGGGTTTGGTACAAATTATATTAATACTCAATCCGTCCCATAAGAGTGTGCACTTCTTTTATTTTGGGACATCCTATAAGAGCGTGCATTTGCTATTTTTGGACACTACCCTACCACTGATTCCTTATTTTTTACTCTTACTTTATAATAAAATGGACCACTTTCTCCACTCCGAATACACTAATCTAACATTTTATTCAAATATGTGTCACTAAAAGTGATGCACACTTTTGTAGGACGCAGTATATTATTTCGCACAATTCATGCCAAATATTCACATTAGTGTTGACACAAATAAATTATTTTGCACTTTGTATTATTAATTCTAACACTTGGTGTGATAAATCTTGACATGAAAATTACGAAATATCATATTCTTATAAGGTATGTATTAATTATGTAAAATGCAAATTACTATACATTATAATAGACTAATTGTAGATCTTTTGATTGTACTGCAAATTGAAAAAAAAAATACTTCATATACTACAAATCAGAGGGCTCGTCACTCAAAAATATCCAAAAAACAGGAAGAGGAGAAAAAGGGTAATACTAAAATATAAAATTTGAATAGCCTAAAAATTAATACAACAAAAGGTTCTCGAGCATATTCCTACAGGTGAAAAATAATTTAGAAACGCAAAGAAGCATATTCCAATATGGTTTTTGTTACTGTATCTTTGATGCTTTCCACCTAACACAAACACTTAAATAAAGAGAACTTAAAAGGAATACAATATAAAAGATAAAATTCAGACTCCTAAAATATTCAGCAATTCATATCCTCTTACCTTTTCAATGTTATTTTGGTAGCGTAGAAAATAGAATGACGATAAATGTAAGGATGCAGAACCGAAGCGAGAATAAATTCTCTCTCCGTAAGGCAAAATTACTTCCGCTCTGTGCTCGCGGATCTACAGTAATTGCCCCAAAGATACAACGGTTTAGGGATGATAGACGAGTCCTTAGCACTAGGAGTTCGCTATCCGGTCGAACGGCTTGATACTCGGGACTGAGTATGTAAACTAAACTAATATGACAAATTAATTATCTGAATTCGTTGGTGTGTTTAATCTCATTCTGGAGGGCCCTATTTATAGTAGTCCAGGGGTTTCCTTGAACTGACGTGACTGTTTGGCCAAACAGGAGGTCCGAACAGGCGTGTCTCTTCGGTCTTGAACCGTCGCCACGTGCCCTGTTTGGACAAACAGATCCGAACCAACGTGTCTCTTCGGTCCTCAACCGCTGCCACGTCGGTTTGGGCAAACAGGTGGTCCGAACCGTCGTGTCTCTTCGGTCCTTAACCGTCACCACGTGTACTGTTTGGGCAAACAGGTGGTCCGAACCATGGATATCTTTGGGCATTAATTACTCATTCAATTCTTTACAGATTTGAACAAGTAAATATACCAAATTAATCTACTCAACATGTAGATTCCAAAAATATCATTTAATATCATTAATTACAATGTAATCATGACATTAAATAAGCTATTTATTCCAACAATCCCCCACATGAATGATGATTAATGCAAATGCAAAAAACTAAGTCCCGACGATCCATTATTGCATCAGGATAGGTAGTTGTTAGCTTTGAACCTTCCTTAGTGTAATGCCATCGGATTTACTCGTTGCTTGGTGAACGCGATGTCTTGAACCGGTCAACTTTTGTGTAAACCAAGTCAACAACATACACACAATAATAGATCTGATATCTTTCGTTCTTACGTTGTGTCCATTTCTGGCCTTGGACCATTTCTTGGATTCATAAGTGTTATCGATAATTGAAGCGGCCCCACTTCTTCACTTATATAGGTGATCTCCAAAAAAAAAGTATCATGTCATACTCCACCTATTGAGGCTATAGAAATCATTAAAAGCTTTTGACGGCTTACCCTTTACCACAAGCTGCAGGCTTTGCACTTGAGCAGCTATGAGAATGGATTTTGAAAGTTTCAAGTGCTCAACTTGAACTTCCATAATTTAGTTGTCTCATTGAACCATGTTCTTGGGATCTCCAGTCATCATGGTTGAGTTACCACTATGAAAGTTCTTAATGTGTGGATTTTAATCCCATTCCCCTTACTGCGTTATACAATTGATCACGATTAATACCTTTAGTAAACGGATCCGCAATATTGTCTTTTGACTTTACATAGTCAAGGCACATTATTCCTGTAGTGATCAATTGTCTAACGGTATTATGTCTTCGACGAATATGTCGAGATTTACCGTTATACAAACTATTCTTTGCTCTCCCTATGGCAGCCATGCTATCGCAATGTATCATAATCGAAGGCAAAGGTTTTTCCCAACAAGGAATATCTTCTAAGAAGTTTCTTAACCATTTGGCTTCTTCGCTGGCTTTGTCTAAAGCAATAAATTCCGATTCCATTGTAGATCGGGCTATACAAGTTTGCTTAGAAGACTTCCATGATATTGCTCCTCCACTAATGGTAAATACAAACCCACTTGTGGATTTAGAGTCTTTAGTGTCGGATATCCAATTGGCATCACAATACCCTTAAAAAACTGCGGGATATCTCGAATAGTGTATACTATGAGATATTTTGTGTTTTAAGTATCTCAACACTCTTATCAATGCGGTCCAATGATCCTTTCCAGGATTTCTTGTAAACCGACTCAATTTGCTAATAGAATATGTTATGTCCGGCCTTGTACAATTTGATAAGTATATTAGGCTTCCAATAATTCTAGCATAGTCCGATTGTGATACGGGTTCTCCTCGATTTTTGGTTTGCGACAATCTTTCGCCATGTGTCCGGTTTTGCCGCAGTTGAAGCAATCGCCTTTGATCCTCTTTTGATTCTTCGAGTCTAGCTTTTTGCTTTTAAACTTGCGTTTCTTCTTGTTGCTAGATTCGGCCAGGTTTGCTTTTGCCTCCATAGAGGTTTTGTTCATTTTGTTGTCGGAGAGTCTATTGTCCTCTTCGATTCGCAAACGAACAATCAAGTCTTCAAGTCCCATCTCCTTGCGTTTGTGCTTTAGATAGTTCTTGAAGTCCTTCCAGAGTGGTGGTAATTTCTCTATCATTGCAGCCACCTGAAAGGATTCAGACAAAACCATACCTTCGGCAAGAATGTCGTGCATGATTAGTTGAATCTCTTGCACTTATTCAACAACAGTCTTGCTATCCACCATTTTATAGTCCAGAAAACGACCGACTATAAATTTCTTCAAGCCGGCATCTTCTGCTTTGTACTTCGTCTCCAATGAGTCCCATAACTCCTTGGACGTCTTTGGCGCTAGAATAAACACTATAGAGAGTGTTGTCTAGCCCATTCAGAATGTAGTTGCGACACAGAAAGTCCCTGTGATGCCATGCATCATATGCGATACGCACTTGCGGATCAATTTCGTCTTCCCCCACAGTTGGAGGAGACTCATTCAGAAAATGAGCCATATTCAAAGTAGTAAGATAAAAAAACATCTTAGATTGCCAACGTTTAAACTCAGAACCTGAGAATTTTTCCGGCTTTTCGGCAGGTGCTGGAGCATTTGGAACGTTGATCGGAACAATTGGAACACTATTGTTGTTGGTGTTGCTTCCTGTCGCCATCTTTCCTCACTAATTTTGCCTTACGATTGTTATTTTGGTAGCGTAGAAAATAGAATGACGATAAATGTAAGGATGCAGAACCGAAGCGAGAATAAATTCTCTCTCCGTAAGGCAAAATTACTTCCGCTCTGTGCTCGCGGATCTACAGTAATTGCCCCAAAGATACAACGGTTTAGGGATGATAGACGAGTCCTTAGCACTAGGAGTTCGCTATCCGGTCGAACGGCTTGATACTCGGGACTGAGTATGTAAACTAAACTAATATGACAAATTAATTATCTGAATTCGTTGGTGTGTTTAATCTCATTCTGGAGGGCCCTATTTATAGTAGTCCAGGGGTTTCCTTGAACTGACGTGACTGTTTGGCCAAACAGGAGGTCCGAACAGGCGTGTCTCTTCGGTCTTGAACCGTCGCCACGTGCCCTGTTTGGACAAACAGATCCGAACCAACGTGTCTCTTCGGTCCTCAACCGCTGCCACGTCGGTTTGGGCAAACAGGTGGTCCGAACCGTCGTGTCTCTTCGGTCCTTAACCGTCACCACGTGTACTGTTTGGGCAAACAGGTGGTCCGAACCATGGATATCTTTGGGCATTAATTACTCATTCAATTCTTTACAGATTTGAACAAGTAAATATACCAAATTAATCTACTCAACATGTAGATTCCAAAAATATCATTTAATATCATTAATTACAATGTAATCATGACATTAAATAAGCTATTTATTCCAACATTCAATTCCCGAATGATCGAATTATTTTTTGGATGAAGCAATAGTATGAGTATTGTATGTTTGTGCTTTATTGATAGTGCGCATGTCCTATCTAAGATGCTCATCGTATATTAAATTAGAAACAATAGGGCCGGATGGCCCTATTGGTGATTGAAACTTAAATTTTGTTCACAAAATTTAAAATATCAATATTTGGCCATCTTTTATGTGCTCTACCTAATTTACCCTTTAACCCAATAGATCCAACAACTTCCTTTGACCCGGATCCAAATTTAGGGATTAACTCATGCCTTGTCTACCCTCCAGACCCCCGACCCCACCCACCCCCTACCCACCCCCAAGCCAATTTTTTTTTTTTTTTACTTCCCCTACCTTGTCTACCCCCCAGACCCCCGACCCCACCCACCCACCCCCCCACCACCCACCCCAAGCCAATAATTTTTTTTACTCCCACTGCCCTGCCTACCCCCTGACCCCCGACCCTACCCCCCCCACCCACCCCCAAGCCAAAATGAACTTTTTAAACACTTTCCCTAGGGTTTAGATATTCCATTTAGGGTTTAGATTATCCATTTAGGGTTTAGATGTTCCATTTAGGGTTTAGATTATCCATTTAGGGTTTAAATGTTCCATTTAGGGTTTAGATGATGCTGTTGTTTCTATATTTGTTCTGCATGTTTGGCACTTATGGCACTATTAATGCCATAAGTGCTAAAAAGACCATTTTACTTTATTTTATTTTGGATTTTCGTTGGCACTTATGGCACTATTAGTGCCATAAGTGCCATAAAATAAAATAATAAAGTAAAATTTTTTGGCTTGGGGGTGGGTGGGGTGGGTGGGGTCGGGGGTCTGGGGGGTAGACAGGGTAGGGGGAGTAAAAAAAAAAATTTCGTTGGCACTTATGGCATTAATAGTGCCATAAGTGCCATAAAATAAAATAATAAAGTAAAATTTTTTGTTTGGGGGTGGGTGGGGTGGGTGGGGTCGGGGGTCTGGGGGGTAGACAGGGCAGGGGGAGTAAAAAAAAAAATTTGTTGGCACTTATGGCACTTATAGTGCCATAAGTGCCAAGCTTGGCACTTATGGCACTAATAGTGCCATAAGTGCCTAACCGTCCGCGTGCCTGATCCTACCCGGCACGCGACCCGCGCTCCCGACCCTACCCAGTCCGCCCAATTAAGGGCAAAAACGTCCCAAAGCTATAAAAATGGCCAAAATTTATGTTTTTTCAATGAGTGGTCATAATTTGTGTTTCATGATTCATTTTGGCTATTCCAAAATTTTACTCGTATAATTATATAAACATGATAAAATTAATGCAAGATATTTAATAATATATTATTTTATAATTAAAAAGCAAGATTGTTACAGAAAAAAATTAGAAACTAAGATTATTAGATCATCCAAAAGCAAACCACAGAAAACTGGTAATCTTCATGCTCATCCTCTGCATATTTAATCGATAATAATTCAAGTTAAATATCAATCTTAGAATAGTTTAGTTAATAATTTAGATGCGAATAATTCAGTAGCATGCGCATGATGTTGTAAGTCACGCATATATCAATGTCAACAAATAATAATTAATTACCAAATATCTCAATTTGTAGAAGCTAGTGAAAAATAATAATACACGTTTAGATGAAAAGAACTATTCACCAGCAAAATAAAAGGTAAAAAAATTGATACTATAAATAAAGTAGGTGAAACAATCTACGCAAAAAAAAAAAGTAGGTGAAACAAAAAGACAAATCGATAACTGAAAAATCAAATATGTTCATGTGCGTGACCATTTTCGCAACCAAAACTGATAACGCAACGCTCCTTTTCTATAAGCAGCAGACAACAGTAGCTTTCTCAAACCCCTTTCCCCACCTAAATTTCTAGAAATATAATCGAGTTTTTCGAAATATCAATACGAGTCGCTGCAAATAAATATGCTCACGGTATTGTACTTTTACCTCTTTTTGACTTAATACTTTACTTTCACGGATAATAAAATTTTCTGGAGGTTAATTTACAATCGTATAATTTGATAGTTTACCATATGTATCCCAACTTTTAACTATTTTATCAATTATATTCTATTTAATTTAAATCATTTTAACTTGCATTAATTTTATCAAACATTTTTTAAAACTAAAGTTTTTACGTGGAAATATTAATATTCGTGAATCACATATACAAATTACTCCCTCCATCCCATTATTGATGACATGTTTTCTTTTTTGGTTGTCCCATTCATGGCTTGTTTCCTATTTTAGATATAATTAGGGCTCAATTAACTCTCACTAAAAAGATAAGAGACTCTCAGTTCTCTCTCTCAGCCGTCTCCACCCTCACCCTGTCCACCTTAACATGCTTTTGTGAAAAATTATGCATGTTTTTGTGGATGAAGGGACTGGTATAAATTTTAATGGTAAAATTGAAAGATCACAAAATATATACTATGAAAAAATATTACTCCTATCACATTTATAACTTGTGATAGTATTATAATGAATTGGAGTCAAAATATGAGAATATGGGAAAAGGTAGGGCTGGGAATTTCGGGATCGGGTAATCGGGTACCCGATACCCGACCCGAAAAAATCGGGTAGGGTACTCGATACCCGATTTTTTCGGGATCGGATATTTAGGGGTCAAAATAATCGGGTATCGGGTATACTCGATCGGGTATCGGGTATACCCGAATTACCCGATATTTTTAATTAATAAATTTTAAACTATTTAATTAAATTAAATCTAAAACCAGTGTTGTGAAAAACGATTGAAGCAGGCGCCTTGAGGCGCGCCTCAAGGCGAGGCGGTGATGAAACCGCTCATTGCATACGCATATTTGCTAATTTCATTTTTTGCGCATTGATCTAGTTGAGGCGCCGCATTAAACTATAAAAGGTGAGGCACCGCCATAAACAAATGCCTTTTCAGCCGCAATATTTTGGGCTTTTCAGCCACTTTTCATAAAGTTTTCTTTTTTTATTATTTGAAAGGCTTCAGCCGCAACTTTTCTTTGGGTGGGCCCTAAGTAAATTACTATAATTTAACCCTAATGAAACAAGTATAAATAAAGAGCTGCACATGCACATGCGTGTAAAAACCATAAAATTACAGCAGCAAATAAAGAGCAGCAGTCAGACGCCTTCAACAACATAGTTCTACAATTCAACTGTAAGATCCAATTTCTTTTATTACTATTAAAGCATGCAAAGTTATTTAAGATTATTCTTTTTATGACTATTAAAGCATGCAAAGTTATTCAAGATTCAATTTTTTTATAACTATTACGTAGCATGCAAAGTTATTCAAAGTATATGTTTATATGTTATTATTTATTCCAAGTTTTATGGCTGTTTCTAATTGAATATCTATTGTAGTATTTTATTTCCAGATGTATGTTCTATTATATTAATAAATTAATATCATAACATTGATATGAAATTTGATTATATGAATTTTGCTAGGAGTTTTCAATCATGAGTCGAAAGGATCCAGCCTGGAAGTACGCGAAAGAAATTCCTGTACCAGGAAAATTATATAAATATCTTGAATGCAACTTTTGCCAACAAGATATTAAGGGTGGAGTTGGTAGAATGAAGGACCATCTTGCTGCTACGCATAAGAACGTGAGGGCTTGCCCAAAAGTTCCTGATGAAGTGAAAGAAGAAATTTTGAAGTACTTGAAGAAGGGGACAACAGACAAAGAAAAACGCCAGGACCAATTCAACGATATGGTAGAGTCTGGAGCTTACTTCCACGACAGTTCTAATCCTATCCATGGTGATGATGGTGACATGAGGAGCATTAGAGGGCCGATGGATAAGTACCTCGTTCATGTGGATGATGAAAATATTGATGGCCAAGAGAAGCACGCTGCAAATCCACCCCAAGATATGTCTCAACATATCAAAGAAGCTAGAAAGCAAGTGGCAATGGACATAGGGAGGTTTTTCTTCGAGAATGGGATTTCATTCAACTGCATCGAGTCTCCTGCGTTTGTGAACATGTGTCGGTCCATCGGATTGTATGGAAAAGGATTGAAGGTTCCATCTAGACAAGAGTTGAGTACATGGATTTTGAGGGAAGAAGTAAAGACTACGGACGTGATAGTTGAAGATGTGAAGAGAAGTTGGATACAAACTGGTGTATCCATCTTATCTGATGGTTGGAAAGACATGCGAGGGAGAAGCTTGATCAATTTCTTAGTCAACAACCCCCATGGTACTGTTTTTCTAAGGTCCGTTGATGCTTCAGATGCTGTTAAAGATGCCAATTTGCTATTTCAACTTCTAGATGAGATTGTGGAAGAAGTTGGAGAGGAACTAGTGGTGCAAGTTGTGACTGATAATGCTAGCAACTACAAGGCCGCCGGAAAACTATTGATGGAGAAGAGGAAGCGTCTTTATTGGACACCATGTGCTGCGCATTGTATTGATTTGATGTTGGAGAAGCTTGGAGAGCTACCACAACACAAGAATGCATTGATGAAAGCAAAGAAAGTGAGTAACTTTATCTACAATCATGGATTGGTGTTGGCAATGATGAGAAAGCATACAGATAGAGAGCTTATTCGTCCGGCAACGACTAGATTTGCTACAGCTTTCTTGACCTTGGAGAGTATGATGCAGTTAAGGCAACCACTACAAGCTATGTTCACATCTGCAGATTGGGAAAGGACTACGTGGTCCAAAAAAAGTGATGGAAAAGAGGTTAAGAAGATAATCTTAAGTGATCAGCGATTTTGGCGTGCTGTTGAATATGCCCTAAACACTACAAGGCCATTAGTGAAGGTCTTAAGAATGGTGAATGGTGAACAAATGCCTGCAATGGGATTTCTCTATGGTGCCATGAACACAGCAAAAGAGGAAATTGCCAAAAACGTGGGTGGACAGCTTGGGGATTATAAAGAGATATGGGATATCATTGATGCCAAATGGGAGAATCAATTGCATCACGATTTACACGCTGCGGCATACTTTCTAAATCCTCGATTTCAATATGGTGAAAATTTCTCCAAGCATCCTGAAGTTAAGAAGGGTTTATTGTGTTGCATGGAGAAATTAATTCCATCTGCCGATCACTTACAAGCTGATCTTCAATTGGATAATTTTCAATCGTGCGCTGGACTTTTTGGACGATACGCAGCCTTGGCAAGTTTCAAAACAAGATCCCCTGGTCAGTTTTCTCTCTTTTTAATTACTATATCTATGTAGTAAACTATTTGATTCTGTTTTATGTAATTAATAAACTGTATATACCTTTGTTTTTGTGAAGTTTCTGTTCTGGCAACTTTAAAATGTTGAAATATTTATTTATTGTTTTTTGTTTATTGTTCTCAATAGGTAATTGGTCGACTCAATATGGAGATGAGAACCCTGAGCTACAAAGTATTGAGTTTGACGTGTTCAGCTTCAGCATGTGAACGGAATTGGAGCATGTTCAACCAGGTATTTTTCTTAATTTTCTTTTCTTAGTAATTTTGTTATTTTTCTGAAATTATTTAGATTGATTAATAATTATGTAATTCTAATTTTGTAGGTTCACACGAAGAAGAGAAATCGTTTGACCACACAAAAGCTCAACTCCTTGGTGTACATCATGTACAATAGGAGGCTTAGAGGAAAACATGTCAAATTGACAAGTATGTGTGAAAATAAGGACCCACTGGTAGTTGATCATTTGGCCTCTGACGATGAATGGTATGTTGGTAATGAAAACGAGGCAAATGAAAATCCTCCAACTAATATGGCTGCAATTACACAAATGATTGAGGGGGATTCATCTTCATCAAGGACAAGAAAGAAGAGAAAGAATATCACAAATTCAAAAGGTAAGCTTCAATTACTATCTTCAATTCAAGTGAATGAAAATTTATTATTATTCTTATACTCTTCATATCTACTAATGCAAAATGTAACTTAGGCAAAGATAAGAGAGTCCTGCTGATTGATGAGGAAGAGACTGATGAAGAGGATGAGCTCCAAGATGACAATAATGATGAAGATGGGGGGCATGATGATTGGGATGATTAAAACTTTAAATATTTGACAAACTGCAGAATTTGGTTTTTTGATTTACTTTGGTTTTTTGATATATTTTCAGCTTTTAGTTTTATGATTTGAGACTTTTAAACCCATAATTTATATATTTTAAGTTTTATATGGTGTTATTTGTTATTTAAAATTATTATGAGCTCTTTTTTTTGTGCTCGGTTTGAGGCTTACGCCTCAAACCGCCTTGAGGCTTACCGCCTCGCTTCATCGAGGCCAATCGCCTCAATCCCGCTTTGAGTTTTTCACAACATTGTCTAAAACTCCCAGCCCTAGGTCCCGCCCCCTGTACTGTGTTTCCCACTTTCCCAAATCAATTCATCCCTCCCAAATCAATTCCCAAACTGAACTCCCAGCCCGCCGGCCCTCCTCTCGGCTCTCACTCCAGAGTCCAGCCCCGGCCGGCCGCCCCACTCGCCGTCGCCCCTCGCCAGCCCAGCGTCGGCGCCAGTCATCCCAGCCCCTCGCCCCTGCAGCAGCCGTTCCGCCTCGCCAGTCCACGACCCTCGCCCGTGCAGCAGCCGTGCAGGTGCAGCCTCCGAGCTCCGACGACAGCGTCGACAGGTGAGCTTCTTCTTCTTCTTCTTCTTTTTTTTTTGTTTTTTTAATGGAGATTTCGAATTGGGTATTATGGGTTACATTTTCAATTTTTTTATAAAAAAATAGGGTATTTCGGGTATTAGGGTACCCTAATATCAAAATTGGGTAATTCAGGTACCCTAATACCCGAAATACCCGATTTACACAGTTGACTTGGAAGCGATAATTTTGACCGGGTAATTTAGGGTACCCGAATACCCGACTCGGGAACCCGAGTCGGGTATTAGGGTACCCGATTTCATTTTCGGGGTCGGGGTCGAGTATAGGGTTTAGGGTATTTTCGGGTTCGGGTACCCGATTTTTTCGGGTAGGGTACCCGAACCCGACCCGATTCCCAGCCCTAGGAAAAGGGGCTGATATGGGAAAATTTTCCCTCGTGACCAAGAAAAAATTTTCAACAAAGATAACGTATGCAAAGAGTAAAAAAAAAGAAAAAAAATATATGTATGTCACGATTTTCCATTAAAGAGAACTCACCCTAAATACAAAAAGAATGGGATGAAATCAATAAAGCGCAAAAAGTCAGTAATATATGATAAATTTGAGGGGTTTTGCAAATAAAATCATGAACAATTTCGAATTTGTAATTTTAACGTGGCTTTTGAAGTGTGACGAATTAAATTATAACCTTTTTCATTTTTGCAATTTCGTCCCCCAATTTTTTCCTGCCGCCGGAGTGATGAGCTGGAGCTTATGTAGATTATTTTGCCACGTAATTAATTGTTGAGCAAGATTAAATTGCTGACTAGGACTAAAATAAAATCAAAACCCAGTTCTTTTGTTTTAGTATTTCTTATGGCAGATGTTTAATTAGAAAATTTACAGCTTCAGCGTGAAGTTCAGTGCGGCTTAGTTCTTCAGTGTGCCTAGATATGAGGCTCATTTTTTTTTAAGCAATCAGGAAATGTGTTTTTATATCCAATCACAAGGCCACTTCAAGCTATTGCATCATTAATATCATCTACTAATAATACCTTCGCTATTTGCATGACATCATGATTGGTAGCTAAATCTTTCGAACCCACCACCACCTGATACATATCTAGTTTCATCTATATATAATATAAAACACCAGTTTTTTTCCCACCAATTTTATGGTATTTTTGCAATTACAACATGAATTGAGGACAATATTTTAGAAATTAAAAGAGAGAGGGGAGAGATGAGAGAGAAAACAATAACTAAGGAGTAGGTCTTGGGTGAGGTTAACCTCATAGCATGAGACGGGTCGGGTCGGGTCGGGGGCGCGGGTCGGGTCGGGTTTGGATGCGGGTCTGGGATAAAGTACACATTATCATTAATAAAAGTAACAATTATTGTGAACAAATGTAATAATTTAAAAACATTACATTTCTTCATGTCAATAATTACTTTTTATTATAATAACAATTACTTTGAATAACGGAGAAAATAAATAGAATATAGAAAAAAAAAATTAAATAATAATTTAAGTAATCATTATCTTGAGGAAAAGTAACTATTGATATGATGAAATAATCAAATAATAATTCAAATAATCATTGTCTTGAGGAAAAGTAACTATTGATATGATGAAATGTAATGTTTCTAAATTATTACATTTGTTCACAATAATTATTACTTTTATTAATGAGAACGTGTACTTTATTTCTGATATCCCAGACTCGCGCCCAAAACCCACCCGACCCGTCAAACCCGCGCCCCGACCCGACCCGACCCGACCCGTCTCATGGTATGAGGTTGACCTCACCCAAGTTTTTGTGATAACTAAGATAGAAGTTACGTACAAATAAGAACATAAATAGAAGAGAACACAAATCTACATTTTTTTTTTAAATTTTCTCTTTCCTCATTCCAATTCTAAATTTCTCTCTCTTCTATTCTATTTTTCATACTTCTTTGATTTTCTAAAAATCTTCATATTTGATTTATGAAAATATATTCGATATGTATCTCAAATTAAAGATCGTGATAAGATCTTCAATTTGATGTCAAATTCAATAAATATGAATTTCAAATAAATAAGTTATTATAATTTAAAATTTTAAAATAATTATTTTTCTCTCTCCTCTCTTTTTCTACATTTTTTTTCTCTTTATTCAGCTCAAGTTGTTATTATATTATCTTTATTTGTATCTCTTTCTCCTACAAAATTTATTTCTCTTCTCTTTTTCTTTGATATATAAAAAAAATATTAAGTTTATTTGTTGAATTATTTTATCAAACATAACATAAAAATATTTAAATTAAAAAAATTAATTAAAAATTAGGATACACTATTATCAACAAATATCGAGACAATATTATAAAAATATTTATTAATTTTAATTTTAATCGAAAATAATAATCAAATAACAAAAAATTATCTGTAAATTTATTTATTATTATACAATACTCAATTAATTTAAAATTATACTCCTACTCATTAAGTTGATAAAAATAATTATGATACACTATTTTAAATCAAATACAAATATTTAAATTAACATAATTTTTTGTTATTAATTAATTTAATTCATAAATGATGATATTTTTATATAATTTAGAATTTTAAAATAAAATAAATATTTCATGGCCCGTGCACCGCACGGGAGGGGCGTACTAGTTTCACATAAAATGAGAGAACGGAGGATATTGAAATGGGTTTGACGGAAAAAAAATAAAACAAAAGAGTGAGGTTTTGATTTTGTTTTAATCTCAGTCAGCAATTTAATCTTATTCAGCAATTAATTACGTGGCAAAATAATTCATATAAATTCCCGCTCATCACTTCGGTAGTCGGAAAATATTGGAGAACGAAATTACAAAAATTGAAAAGATTATAATTTAATTCGTCACACTTTAAAAATCATGTTAAAATTACAAATTCAAAATTATTCGTAATTTTATTTGCAAAAAACCCTAAATTTGACGACTAACCCTCGTAGGTAATGGACATTTTAGTGACCGAGAAAACACTTGCTCCATTGTCCATTGTAAGAGAGCTTGTAATATGATCAGCTTGGGTGGCAGAAATATTCTGGAGAGTGGAGCTTTAGCGAGCTTTTGCCGCCGTGAGTTTACGTCACTTTCGGGCTTTCGACTTCAGCATGTCAGGAGAGAAAGGCCGTGAGTTGACGTCACTTCCGAGCTTTCGACTTCAGCATGTCAGGAGAGAAAGGAATGCGATCGCTCATTGTTTAGCGAAAGCTGCGAGAGACTTGTTTACACATCGTGTTTGGAATGAACCTCCGTCGATTGTAGGGGGTCATCTCCATATCCAATGTTCATGTGATCAATAAAATCTTCTCTCATTCCCTCAAAAAAAAAAAAAAATTACATCGCTGAATTAGTACTAATTATTTATCATTCCAGCTGTGAAAATAACTAAACATATCGACCCTCAAAAAGAAAAAAGAAAAAAAAAATATCACTGAGTCAATGCGTGAGGTCTTGCAAATGCATTGCGGAATTGGGTTGGAAATGCTAGTATAACTGTTTGGGCGAAATTGGATCAAATATTTATGAAAGTTGAGCCTTTCCACTTCAAATCCAAACACAATTTATGAATGGAACAGATTTGTTGGATCATAAATCAAAAACATAAACAGACATCATCCAAGCAAATAGCAAGCACATAAATTCCATAACCATTGGTTAAGAAGAATGAAAGACGTAGAAGAGCAAGAAACGGTAGAAAATTAAAAAGCATAACATTTATTTCCTCCATAAACAAACGAATAAAAGAAAATCACGAAATGGCTTTGAGAATGTCCTCGGCGCTGCTAACATTGAATGCACCGCCCTCCTCCAAATTCAAGATCTTAACGACGCCGTTTTCAACGAACATAGCATACCTCCTCGACCTCACCCCCAACCCCACCGGTTTATCGCTCAAATCGAGCTCGCACCCAATCGCCCTGGTGAAATCCCCATTTCCATCGCTCAACATCAACACATCGTCCCCAATTTTCAAATCCTCCTTCCACGCCTTCATCACGAACGCATCGTTAACGGAAACGCAGGCGATCGTGTCCACACCCTTTGCCTTCAAATCGGCCGCCTTCGCCGCGAATCCGGGGAGATGCTTCTGGGAACAGGTGGGGGTGAACGCCCCCGGGACTGCGAATAGAATGACTTTTTTGCCGGATGTCAGGTCGGCGACGGAGACTGTCTGGAGCTCGTCGGCGGAGTCGAAGTAGGAGAGGGTGGCGTCAGGCAGCTTGTCGCCGACGGAGATCGTGGCGGATATGCTGGGGACGGTGGAGAATCGGAGGGTTTGGGGGCGGCGGAGGGGGAGTGGGGCAGAATTGATGGAAAAGGAGCTGGATCTTTTTTGTGGAGAGAGGAGAGAGAAGGGTTGTTTGAGTTTCCGAGAGGAGGAAGCGAGGAGCCTCGCGGTGACGAAGGCGGCTGATGTTGCGGCGGTGGCTGCCATTCCCCCTGTAATTCGCGAGTGAAGTTTGCGGAGAACGTTCTGGCCTCTTCTCCAGATTGTAGGCTTGTAGCTGTTGGACTTTAATTAGGTTTTGGAGTATTTATATATTTTGGGTAAAAATATCTTCCTATCTAAACTACTCCCTCCGTCCCAATAATGAAGTCTCCTTTGTTTTGGGCACGGGTATTTAGGAGAGGTAAAGTTGATGTTAAATTAGTAGGGACCACATAATTAGTACTTTAATTAATGTTATTTTATTTCTTAATTAAAGCAACTAATAAGTCTCTGCGCCTCTCTCTCTGTATCTCTCTGCCGGCGGCGGCGAAGCTGTTGCTGTGCTCGACTTCCTCCACCATCTGGAAATCCATCGCCGCCGCTACTGTGCTCGACTTCCGGCGAGGCAGCAGGAGAGATCCACCTTCTCTAATTCCCGCCGACGGCGACGCCACCCCCTAATCTCTCCTCTCACAGATCTCGCTCTTCCTCCCCTTTGATTTCTCAACACCCCAAGATTCAATCTTTAAGCCATCATCAGCTAAACCCATCTTCCACAGAAGCAAAAATAATCAAAATCTTCCCAGATTTCCCACCTCTACATCTCATGTCGCAAGGGTGGAGAAACCCTCCCCAAATCAATTGAGTGATAGATCTGCAACAAAACCAATCGTCGAGGCTCGAGGCGGCGGAGGCGCGAGGCTCTGTGCTGGATTTGTGAGTGAAGGGAGAGGCCGTTCGTTGAAGAGATTCAGCAGAAGGAAGAGAGAGAGGCGAATTAGGGGTTAGGGTTTTGCAGAGGGCGGCGCCGCCGCTAGAAAAACGGGCGGCGGCTGGCTGCGCGGATGTGTCTGGGAGAGGGAGTCGGTGGAGGCGGAGGAGATCAGAGGGTTGAGGCGGTGGATGCAGAGGGTTGAGGCGGTGGAGAGATAGGAGGCGGCGGCGCCTCGTCGACGCCAGGAGAGGGCAGAGCCCTGGTCGCCGAAAAACGGACGGCGAGGCAGAGGCCTTGTCGCTGCAGTCACCGGGAGAGAAAGAGGAACGGCGGTGGTGAGGCGGCGGTGGTGAGATTTCCGAGAGAGAGAAGAGTCGAAGAGAGAGAGAGAGTGTCTGATTTGGTAAAGTGAGTGAGAGAGAGAGTGTGAGATTAAAGTTAGAAAGAGAGAGAATACCTAATTAATTGAACTAATTGTATCTTAATTTTTGCCAAAAAGGGAAAGGAGACTTGAATATTGGGACGGCCCAAAAAGGAATAGGAGACTTGAATATTGGGACGGAGGGAGTATGTTTTTGTAGTTTTTTTCTTTTCTACACATGATTTTTTTTTTGGTAGCTACACTTACGATTTCTATCTACAATAGTACTCTAAATTTTTTTTGTTGACATTCAACTTTGTCATAGAATGTTAGTACTAATTTAGCATAACTAGGATCTTCAAGTAAAAAAATTAGTCATTTCTTCCATGTCTCATTGTATTAATCATTTTATTTCATTCTTAATCCTTTTAAAATTTAAATTTTCACATATTTATTTGTATGAAACATACATCATCATCATCATCATCAACAACATTATTTAATTAATTTTTTACTCAAAATATGAAAAGTATTTTTTATTAAAAAATATTTTTTAAATAAAATACTATCAGCTTTATATAACCAATAGTCTAATATATGGACTGAAATTGATGCATCCAATTATATAATCATATATAATAAGATTATGCGTATTTATTTTATATAACTTGTTCCCCTTCTTTCTTTCATGTTTCTATTTGTTTCTTATTTATGTGTACATCAACAATTACACTATCTAATCAATTTTTTTTTTCTAACTTATACACACTAACAATATTGTGCCGGATCATTAAAAAATGTGTTTTAATTATTTTAATTTACATTTTTGTAAATGTTCTTCGTGAAATACATTAATTAAATATTTATCTACTCAATTATACTCTCTCCGTCCCACTATAAGTGAGACCCTTTTTTTGGACACGAGAATTAAGAAATGTGTATTTTGTGTGTAGGTGAAAAAATGAAAAAGTATTTACAGGGTAAAAGTTTTATCCAAAAAGGAAAGAGTCTCACTTATGGTGGGACACCCAAAATAGATAGAGTCTCACTTATAGTGGGACGGAGGGAGTATTTATAACTTTTATACTTTTAAAATAATGTAAAAGGTAATTTAGTAAAATAAAATAATTTCGTTTCATTCATAAATTTTATTTTTAGCTACCAATCATGGGAATGGAATCAAACAAGTTATCACAATTTCATTCCTATTGTATTCTTTGTGCATACTAAGCATATGAATCACCAAGCTTTGCCATTTATTTCCCCTCTTCATTCCATTCCTACTTCTATTCCATTCCCCTCTCATTCCATTTCATTACACCAATAACCTCCTAAATCTCAGAAATTGCGGTGGCATCATTGCATGTCATGTTTTCATTCCAAAATCAAAATTTGGTATGCAAGCACAATATTTCTTCATAATTGTGTTATAGGCTACAAACTAAAGAGAATGCACATAATTGGGGTGATTTGGATAGGAAAACTCTATAATTTATATGGTATGTGACACAATAGTTTCAAGAAAAATGTGAAAACTAAAAACACACAATTATATCCCCCCTCCGTATTCGATTCAGCTGATGATGGTTTATTTCTGCATACTGATATTTTATTTGTCCCATTGCAATTTTTTTGCCAATTTTAAGTAATCTTAAGCAAGCTGAAACAAGCTCTTCCTTATGCAAGCTTAGCTCGATGTTGGACATTTCTACAACGAGTTTCTCAACAAGATCGAGTATGTCCTTGTTGAACATGCTTATCAAGGGATGGTAAGTGTTGAACGTAGGCTTGAGGCCTAGTGCTTTCATCTTCTCAAACAATTCCAAACACTTGTCTGCATTTCCGGCATTTGAGAAGCCAGAGATCAAGGAATTGAATGTGATGACATCGGGGCTTAATCTAAAACCTTTGTTACTAATGGTAAAGCCTAATTCTTATGTTTCTGAAACCTTCCATATCTTGAAGATCCCCTTTATAAGTGTGTTAGAGCATCCGCAATCGGCTTACTTGATAGCCTACTTGATAGGCTACTGGATAGTGGTTGTGTTATTGAGTAGGTAGTGCTGCATTGGGGTTACTTGATAGCCTACTTGATAACATTAGTTTTGATTTTTATGTTTTTCCATTTAAATTAGCATAATTTAAATAACATATTTTTCTAATAGTTAAATACGCCATTAAACATAAAAATTTAAAACACCTAAAACATAAAAAAAAATTACATAAAAATTTAGAACACCTAAAACATCTAAAAAATTACATAAAAATTAAAAACACCTAAAACATCATAAAAAACCATCATTAAAATTACATAATTAAAATCCTAGTCTAGACCACAACGCCTGAGCACGTCGGCAACCATGGACGCGTGCAATGCCCTTTGTGCGTCTGTCATGTGCGTCGTATCCGCGTTCAGGAGCTGCATATCGAGCTCTCTCTTCTTGATATCGTTCCTCCGTTGGTACTGGGCGGTGAATGCCCTCATCTGCTCATCTCCACTATTTCCGGTGGAGGATCCGAGCTCGTATGCGACACTGATGCCTTCCCTTTCCCCTTTGCCGCCTTCATCGCCTTGTTGCCAATGGGCCGGGAAGAAAAGATCTACTCGCCCGACGCCGAGGTGGTGAAGCCGCCCTCTTCCGTAGTCTTTGTCCTCTTGGAGGTATGCACGTCTCCAAGGAGGTACATCGACTTGAACTTGGGATTGTTCCGGAGAACTTTCCACGGGTTCCAAAAATTGAATGCGGCCTTCTGTGGGCTTCGAGCCTTGAAGAGGGTTTGGGCCTTGTCACGAAGCATATCATCCGAATGACCGGAGGGCCAATTGTTGCACGTCTCCACCCAAATAGCTTCCCAGAGACGCACATCCGCTGCTACTCGGGCCCAGTGGCCTTGAAGTTGCCGGATCTTAAGGTCGGCGCCGATGATGGGGTTTACACGTGCGCGGATCCGGCCCCAATACGCCTCCCCCTTCTGATCCGTCCCACGGATGGCGTCGTTGGTCTCCTCCGCCCAAACTTGGACGATGAGATCCGTATGCTCGGGAAGGTAAGTATGACGGATCCTTGGTTCCTTGTCGTGCTTGATTTTGGTGGCCATTTCCTTCCTTCGGCCGCCCTTCTTTGGTTGGGAGGCACTCTGCTCTGCATTGACCGGTTCCTCCTCGTGTGGGATCTCCTCCAAGTTGATTCCTCCCATATCGGGGTGATAATCGGAGGAGAGATCGGGGCACCAATTAGGATCATAGAAAGGATCCATGAAGGACGAAAATTGTTGAAGAGAAATGGAGGAGAAGAAAATTGGAGAAGAAGAGATGTGAAGAAGAATGAAGGAGATGGGGTTTTTTAAAGAGGAGAAGAAGGAAAAAAAAAATGGAAACGGTCGGTCAAAGCACGCATATCGAGGCAAAGCAGTCAAAATTCAAATTTAAATTCGAATTTCTCTATTTTTTTTTAATTAGGGCGCGTGCAATCTCTCCCCCCCTTCGAGCATACTCGAATACTCGAGTATTGCTCGAGTACCGCCCCCCCGCAACGCACATACTCGAAGGCAACGCCTTACTTGAGTAGGCACTCGAGTAAGGCGTTGCCGATGCTCTTATATGCCACATTGGTGGGAGACACGCCACTCCTCAACATTTCATGAAAAACTTTAAAATCATTCTCTGTATTTCTTCCCATGCAATGCCCACTTATAAGCATATTGTATATCTGCGCATTGGGCAGAACCCCTCTGTTAAGCATGTCTTTGAGCATGACTTCGGCTTTAAGAAGGCGCCCCTTTTTGCAGAAACTATTGATCAGAGATCCGTAGGTGACAACGTTAGGCTTCAATCCATTACTTTCCATCTCATCAAGAATCTCCAAACACTTCTCAAACTGGCAAACACGACCATATCCATTTATCAAGATGTTAAACGTCTGCACAACCGGGGAGACACCCTTAGCCTTCATCCTTCCGACCCACTATTTCACCTCTTCCATGCTACCAATTCACAAAAACGGTTGATCATCGTGTTATACGTGATGCAGCTCGGCCTCACCCATTATCTCTCCATTCCATCAACAGCCAAAACTGTCTTATCCATATTTCCCTCCTTGCAATAGCCTTTGATCATGGTGTTCAATATCACATCCGTGATCACAACCCCATGCTCCTTCAACTTGCTTAAGAACTCATCCGCTCTCTCCATCTTACCTTCCTTGTACAGCCCATTCATCAAAATGTTACATGTGTACTTAATTCATCTTCAACCCTTTCTTCACTGCATCGTCATACAACACCATTGAAACATCGACATCACCGCTCCTAGAGGGCCCATCAAAGAGAGCACTATAGGTGTTGGGGTCCCAGAGGGTTGACTGGACAGGTATATGGGGGGGAGGAATACACCTGTAGCCTATTTTTCGCAAATCAAAACAAACTTAACCAGATTTCAGTTGGAAATAGGTTGTAGACTAATACTGAAAAGTCTTCAGTAATTTGACATCAGTCGAGCACTGCACTTAACTGATATCCACGTAAGGCTTCAGTCTATAGTTTGTAAAACAGAGTAGAGTTATTAATCTCCCTGACTATCAGTTGAATCGTCAGTAGGATTAATAACTCAGCAGTGGAATTTAAACTTAATGCGAATAACCTTTAGAAAAGGTTTGTCACTTATAAAATCCTTAGTTACACTTTACAGTTAATCCAATTCAGTTGAAAATAGTTTTGAGCACATACAAAGGAATAACTGAAAGCAGGTAAAGAACACAAGAATTTTTACGTGGTTCGGAAATAACTTTCCTACTCCACGACCAGATGATTAGTTTGACAAACACTCTGGGCTAATGCTTCAAGGTGCACAGCAAGCCCACTAATCTACTCTGAATTGGATTTTTCTATGACACTTAGCACGCTCTGACACTCTCGTGCCCAATCAACATCTCGCTAAGGTCTTTAGAGACAGAGCCCTTGGTCTGAACTCCCTCTTGGTTTACTAGGTGCCAAGGTGATCGAACTGTTTAGTTTTTTGGTACTAAAAAACCACTCAAACACTCTTTTCTCTTGGTTGAAAGGGGTTTGGACTCTTCCAACTAAGACTACTGAGAACAGGCTCTCATGTAATCTATACTAAGCTTAAGATAAAATAAGAAATGCCTAGTTTACTAAGAGAGTTTAGATAATCAGCTAGACTGATTTTACAACAATGAATTACTCGCTTCTTCGATTCGAAATCTATCTATGAAAATGCTGGCTCTTGAATTCGACAAAGCTTCAGCGTATGTCTTCGAATCGATGAGGATTGCAGACGTTCCTCAAGCTCTATTTATAGGCGAAGTCTTGAATAGATCCGTTGGAGAGATGGTCTTCAGAATTTCTACCGTTGTGAGAGGATGTCGCTTCTTGGGCTGAGGTGACAATCTTCAGATACTCCATGTAGTAAACATTTGAATTATTTTGTCTTTGGAGTATATTGTTTCTGCATCTTTACACGCAAGGGGAAGCTTTAGTACTTGCAAGGACGATCTTCAAATCTTCGGCATTTAATACTATTGTACTTGAGCATTTAATGTGGCGTGTCTGATACTCTTCACTTTAGTTCAATGTAGAATGTCGACTGGTGCTTGACTTAAGCTTTGGTTCGATGCTGATATTGTATTGCATGAATATCTTCGATCGGTAACTGATGACTTCAGTTAGGATGCGTCATTTTGTTTGTCCAGTTCAATATGCTTCAGTTGTGCTGCCTTCGATCTTCAGTCTTTAATTAGCCAATCTTTAGTCTTTGTCACTCCAGTCGAAACTAGTGAGGACTAAAAACACTTAAGTCCATAAGGAAAACATAGGAGAGAGATGCTTTCTAATGATTTTGGTATCATCAAAACTAGGACAAGGATATATCAATTATTTCCCAACAATTTCGCCCTTTTTGATGATGCCAAAACCCTGCAATTAGTCACCTCAAAAGCAAACATAATTCAGTAAGTTGAATGACATTCCCCCTTAACAGTAACCTCCATTAACTAGCATAATACAGAGAAGGCAACAGACAAAATCAAGGCGACACACAGAACAAATCATCATAAAGACAGATAAAGTATGAGAAATGAGTAATAAACAACAGATGAGAAACATGTATTGCAGGAGAATCAAAAGCAGTAAAGGAATAAACAAAAACATGAGTGACAGAAACCAGTATCAGAAACAACACAAATAAATAACAGGGATTCCAGCCAGCCTTTCAAATCTAATCGGAGCGAGGTCTTTTGGAAGGCCTTTCCCCTGTTTTCCTTGCTGATTTTCATTTGTTCTCTTATCCCTTCTTCCGTTCTTCTTTCATCTTCCTTCCGTTCTTCAATTCTTCTCTCTTTTTGGCATCATCAATAAGAGAAGATTGTGTCTTCTGATGGCCTTGGGGAAAAGTTTCAGTTGCACTTGATGCCAGTTGACTGCTCTGATGTTGGAGCTTCTTCACTTGCGATTCAATAATGAGAAATTTGGCTTTGAGGTATATTAGCTCCATTTTTTGAGCTTGAAGCTTCATTTCACTTGGATGCTCCAATGCATCAGTTGATTGTGTCTCGGTTTCATGGGCTTCCTCTGTTCTTTTCTCAGTTCTCGTGGCATCAGTTGCTGGTGAAGGTGGATGCACATCCTCCATGGTTTCCTTATTCTGAGGAACTTTGTTGATCAGGCCATGGGTAAGTAGGTAGTGTTGAATAGTAAACATCATATCATGGAAGGCATCCCACAAGTTTGTGATGCTAAATTGTGATAACACACTAGACTCAATTGAGTCCATCTCTGAGTCAGTCAAGATAACATCGAGTTCTTGAAATTGAGGTCAGGGAGCAGTCTTGATGAAGGTATAGAAGAGATATTGAACAATGTCTTGAAATGCGTCTGGATGCTTTTCAGCACTAAGGGCAGAAAGATAGACACTGAGTCTGTGTTGGGCAAGACTTAGGAAATAGTTTCTAAGATTCACAGGCTAAGACGACTTCGAAGATGAGGGAGCATCGGGATTGAAATAAGAGACCTTCTCTGAGAAAGTTTCAGCGCAGTGCTGAAAGAACCCTTTAAAAGGAGGGAGAGATTCCTCAATTAGTGACACATGAGATTGAGTTGGGGATTTCTCAGGGAAAAGTTTTGGTGAAACTTCAGTTGAAGGTGTGTGAGGGATTGGTTCGACTGAAGTGGTGGCAATGGGAGAAGTTGGTGCTGTTGAGCTGCTCAAAGTTTTCCTGAGAGAGAGACACGTGTAACTATGAACACCTGCAGTCGATGGAGAGTGAACTGCACTTGATGATGTAGGAGGGGCAAGGGAAGGTGAAGGCGTTGCACGGATTGAGTCAGTAGATCTCTTAAACAAACTTGTGGCATCAATTATTTTGATCACTTCCTTCCAGAAGCATTGCAAGTCTTTGGTGCTGTCAAGGATGATAGAAGAGACTATGCTTCCTTGTCGAAAGTGTCTTGAATAATGAGCTTCGTTCTTCTCCTTGGCTAAAACTGTGAGATAAGCTTGTTCCCAGTTGAAAGGACCCAACTGCAGTAGTGCTGCAAGAACTATTTTGTGAGGTCGAGAAATGTGATCGGGTGATCCCAATGTGCTGAACCAGCATCTCTTGATGATCTTTGCCAGAATTCTGAGATGTGGTGGAGTACAGACATGCTCATGATTTTGTTCACCACAGGTGGTGAGTCTTCATTCAAAGGTGAAAGAATGATCTTGTTGGTGTCCTTGTTGGAGAAGGTGGGAGCAGGACCGTTGATGGGAAGATGAAAAATTTCCCTGACAGTTCGAGAGACATTGACGGTGTGTTTCTCAGAGATTGAGAAGTCTGCTATAGTGAAGACTGAAATCTTTTCAGTGTATAGGCCAAACACTGCATCTACAGAAAGAGAGTCATAAAATTCCTTGATCACTTTGTCTTGCAGGAAGTATCGAGGCGAGGAATGAATGAAGTTGAGCCAAGCATGACGAGTGAGGATCTCGTTCAATTTGTCGTGGTCATTCTGGTTGAACAGTACTTCTGGAGAGATAGAGGCCTCGTAGCAAACTATCTTCTGATAAACAGAGTGAGATGTTTTTGTCATTTTGAAGAAGTGTCACAAATCTTTCTGCAAAATTCAGATCTTCTCTCACAGATAGAGCTATGGAGTCAAGGTGTAAGAGCAAGAGAAGTGAGGGATAGAAAAACTTCGGATGAGAAATGAAAAGACCAAGTAAAAGAGGATTGAGTAAATCCACTTGTTGGACACCATCAACGATATGAAAAACTCCTGCATCCGAAAATGGCGTCTGGAAAATGTTGGGTTGTCCATAGGGTCAACGTTGAAATAATAATGAAGAAGCCGTCGATGGCAGCTTCACGGTCGCGATATTGAAAGCCCCTCGTCAAGAGAGCTGTTTTGGGTGCTTGGTTCATGCATACTTCTTGGACAACCATTTGCGCCTTGACAACTATTTCCGTTATTATCTCCGATTCCCCATCGGACGAAGATCGTGAAAAAAAAGAAGAAGAGTAAAACGAAGTCATTTTGCTATGTGAAAAAATGATTGATGAAATGATAAATGAAGATGAAAATATAGAGGAAATGATGATGGTGTAAGGGGAGAAAGGGGGTATTTATAGAGGGGGGAGGGGGGAAAAGAGGTTAAAGTAGTTTTTTTTTTTTTTTTTAATTGGGGGGTGATTTTTTCAATTATTTTTTAAAATCAGACGCGTGTTCCACACACGCATTAATAAAAGGCAGATGAGTCAAGCGCTTATAGTTAAGTCGGGCTTCGAGCCACCCCATCTTGCATTGGCTGGCTCCTTGTCGAGGCTAACTCGATCTGACGGATGAGCCATCCCAATGCGGATGCTCTTAGGCCAAGTGATCTTAGAAACTCACAAGTTGGTTTAAGCCATTTTTCAATACTATACCTCGTAATAAATGGATGTTTGGCCACAAATCTACCGATCATCCCAGTTTTGGATAGATCAAGGCTGACAAGAAAATCTTGATTAAATGACGTAACTTATGATTCTATAGTTTAGGAGTGTCAATTTTCCAAATTGCTTTTCAAGAGCACCAAGGACTTCGAAAAAGGCATGAATTTCAAGGCATCAGATCATCGATACAAGTTTGTCATGGAAGTCGAGGGTGAGAATTTTGGGGCACTTCATAATGATCATGGAAAGCTTTCCCTCTGGATCTGTGATTGAGAGTATTGAAGTTGTAATATTATCCCCCTTTGTAGTGAAAAAGAGGAACGAGTAAGAGTGAAATCCTATTTTGTAGGAAATGAGGGAAAATAAATGAGAAATTTAAAGGTTGATTTTTTTTTATTCTTCATTTTCTCATGATAAATTTACAACCAAAGATAAATATTAAAAATTACCCATTATAAAAGAAAACTATAAAAACTACTCATTTTGAGCTTAACAAGACAAAGTTGCCCTTACTTAAATGCAATTTTTTCTCAAATCACGAATTTTCTCAACATGCTTGACCAACGCAAGTAAATCATTAGTGGTAAATGCATTAATGCTCTCGATATGCTTGACCACTGCGAGTCGAGTATGTCGAGTATTAGTGTATTTGTGGTAAATACATTAATTCTCCACATGTTCAACCTCTGCAAATCGTGCATTAGTAGTAAATACATCAAAACTCGACATGTTCAATCATTACTAATGCTTGATTTGTCGATCATTACTAATGCTCGATAGCTCGAGCATTAGTGATCAAATCTATTTATTATATGAAAACACAGTTTGTGGCAAAATTGTAATTAAAGAATCAATCAAATGGTATTTATAAAACTCAACAAATCCCATATCCCATATATTTTCTTTCTCTTCTCTCCTCTCTCTCTCCTCTCTTTCATCATACACCTTCTTCAATTTTCTATTCTCTCACTCTCTCTTTCTCTCATATTCTTTTTTTTTTTTTTTTTCATATTTTGATGATTTTTTTTAAAAATCAAATTTTATTTATAAAAAAATATTCTATATATAAGATGAATGCAAGATCTTTGATTTGGTATCAAATAATTATTCAACTCTTTTATTAGTATTCTAATAAATTCTAATAATATAATTTATTTTCCTACTTATCAATTGAAGCTTTTCTAATAAGATGACATATGTAATGAGCTAACTTAGAAAAAATTAATTTTATGCATGATTAGCTTATGTTTTAAAACTATATATTGTGATGTGAAAACTGTTTTTTATTGTTTCTTCGTTTCTTTTAAGTTGAATGATGTGTTTATTCTATAATTTTAAGGAAGAAAATAAAGTTTTCCATCAAATAGATGGAAATTTAAAAATGATACTTTTCAAAATTATAAAATAAAATTAAGGATCTTTACTGAGTAATTGATGTAGATTATTTTATTTTTTAAGAAAAAAAATTGCATTTACTTATATTCTAACTATATTTAATATTTATTTGATACATCATTTAATTTATTTATTTTTGATAAATTAACATGATTAAATAAAGAAATTTAAAGGTCGCGCCACAGGGGCTCGAACCCAAGACCTTCGGTTTTAGACATTAACCCCTAATCGCTTAACCGATACACACGCTATATCGTTTAATTTTGATGCAGAATTATGTTCACCGTGCATCGCACAGGCGGATGTACTAGTATTATTAGAAAATGCACTAACACTCGACATACTCAATCATTATGAATCGAGAAGTCGAGCATCAGTGCAAAATGCACTAATATTTGACATGAGAGTAAAAAAACCCAATCTTAAACGAGCATAATTTATTTTACATAAAAGATGGATTTTTATAACTTTTATTCTTCGTAATGGGTATATATCATTTGTATCTTTTTAAATTTACTTTACACACTATTTTCGTTAGTGGCGAGATTTTTTTTTTTAGTTAAGAAAAGTAATTCAGCTACATCTAAATGTTAAAAATTTCTTCCAACTCTGTAAATTCGATACATTTTGCCAAGTTACATGGGCCGAAATAAAGGAAAACATCAGGGCCCATTGGTCCTGATGAGTGAATTATTGGATTATTTTAATCGGGACTGGTCCGATAATTGTGGCCCATATTTTAGAACCCCAAAAGGATGCACCTTATCTACAACTTCATTTATGCATTTCACTTCCCCCTGTGTTCTCCTATTATCAAATAAGTTACATATTTTTTTTTACTTGCATTCATAATATATTTATATGGTTGAATTATAGTAAGAATTTGATTTCCAGTAAAAATTACGATGTTAAACTTAATTTATAAAGTAATTGTATTTATCATATGAAAATAACTGCGCTCTTATATAAGTTTTGAACAATTGAACTCGAGACCACGAAAGTTTGATTACTTTTTATATTAAGTGCAATAATTAATAATTTTTTATATTAAAAGGAATTTTTATTTGATCATGTATATATATGTGTGTATGTGTGAGATTATTTTTTATTCCCTTTCACCAAGGGAGAACACGTTAGTTACCTAATTGATACTTTACAATTTAAGTAATTAACTACTCACCCGGGTCACAGAAAATTATAGTTTTATTATCATTTTCGTCCGATCAAAAAATTATAGTAGTATTTTTCTTTCAGAAATTATCATTTATATTTTAAATCTTATTTATACTCAATAATTACAAAATACTCAATTATTTAACATATCAATTTTGATGGATTTTATTCTCCCACTCAATTTTAATTGGTTACTTTTATTCATCTTAGACACAACTCTCAATCATTTATTAAAATTCATATACCAAATTACACAATAATTTTTGTGAATGAAAATAGTGCGCACGCGCACACACACACACACACATATATATATATATATATATATATAAATGGGCTAAAATAAAAATATTTCTTAAAATATAAAATATGAATTATTTTCAATCCTTAGATCATCAAGATCTATGATTGACCTTATTGGATGAATTCATGGGTCATGAGTTTGAATATCATAGATAACAAAAAAAATTAATTTTCACAATTAATACAGTTATACAACAAATTCATACGTATTCTACATAGAATTCATATATATTTTAACTAATTCGTATTTTATATGTTAAAAAGTATTTATACTCTAACTCTCACCTATATATATTCAGACTAAGTAGTTGACTACTGCTTTCGCATTTCACACTTCTGATTTGACATTTACTTAATAAACTAGAAGTTTATCCATATAGTTTTTGCAGGTTTGGTGGCGGAGATTACTGGTTGAATGGTGGCTATGGAAAGTCTCCACCTGGTGGGTGGAAATAAAAAATGAGTGTTTCTCGATATAATTTCTGTAGAAATGATTTTTTAATCTCCGGTTCAATTTCTATTAATCGACAATACCCTAATTAATATGAATATATAGTCTGTATTTATAATATTTGAAAAAAATAAAATTAATAAATTAAACACGGGTTATGACGAGAATCTTATATGGTAAAAACTCATAAACTTTCCAACGTTGGATTGGCAAACGGATTTGAGGGGAGTGTTTTCTAGAAGATCAGTAATAGATTCTTATCGGGGTTATGACAAAAAAAAGGTTAATTACATATAATATCACGAAGTTTGCCCGAAATTCATTTTTTCCACGATCTTTAAAAATTTCATTTTTTATCAAATACTTTGATATTTGTTCAATTTCCCTACGATTTTTTTTACCCTCAAATCGGAATCGATGTGGCGGCGGCGTTGATGTGGCTTGCCGGCACACGCCATTCCGATAAATTAAACGATACGTTTCAGTTTAAACATTAAAACCCTCGTTTCAGCAATCAGCGCCACCAATTGGCGAAGCACCGACACCAACAATCGGTGCCAGCAATCGGCGCACTGGTTTGGAAGACTAGAAACACGAAGCAATCGGCGCCACTGGTTTGGAAGACCTCTACACAAAGACTTCCACATTGGTCTGGAGAGGAACCTTCGACAGAGGTGGTGGAAAGGAAAGCAATCGTTTTTTTCTAGCACCAAAAGCAATCTTTGATTTTCTTTAGCTCCGATAAAACTGAGAAATTAAAAGAAATTAGGAATTTTTATTAGTATGATTTAATATTATATGTGTAATTTAAAATTCATATATATTCCACATTAGTGTTACGTGTAAAATTAAATCCATTTCACTGTTATGTCATTTTTTTAGTCATCGGAAAAAAAAATCGTGGAAAAATTGAACAAATGTCAAAATATTTGATAAAAAATGAAAATTTTAAAGATCGTGGGGAAAATTGATTTCGGGCAAAGTTCGTGATCGTGATATTATATGCAATTAACACCCCCCCAAAAAAACATAAATTTTGGTGAAAATTATAATTTTTACCTGAATTTTGAATTAAGCTAAAAAATATATAAACTTACATTTTAATTGTAATTTTCACATAAAGTTTGACTTTCGATGAAATTAAAGCTTAGTTGACAGTTGAAAAATACCTCATAAGCTTAATATCAAGGTATTTGTGATTGGCCTTAGAATCATAGACCTCTTTTCCTTGGGACCTTGATATTAAGCTTGGGAGATTTTTTTCCGACTGCCTAAGCTCTAATTTCACTGAAAGTCAAATTCAGGTGAAAATTACACCTAAAATAAAAATTCATATATTTTTTGGCTTAACTAAAAGTTCGTGTGAAAATTACAATTTTCACCAAAATTTGTTTGTTTGTTTGTTTTTGTTTTTTTTTTTATTACTATAACCCTTTTTTTATTTATACTTTTAGGGGGCGTTTATTTTGCATGATTGATAAAATGAATGATTGAGTATTTTTATCATCAAGAGTAGGATTGCTCTAATCCCACCCTTTTAATGGGATACGAATCAAGCAAAAGTAGCTTGAATGATAAAAATTATCAAGGACCTTGGAATATCCCAAAGTTTCAATCCATCAAAGTAAATAAACAATTAGTCTTACTATTTTATCTATCAAGGCTAATCCTTCAAAGTAAATGCCCCTTAATAACTTGAATTTCTGATCAATTATTCACATATTTTCCTGTGGTGGTATATTGTTAGATATGTGGTTCATATCTACAACGTCAACAAAATTCAAACAATTTATGCAGCGACTTTGCCATGATTTATAGATTATGTATATGAGATATAAAATAAACGAAAACAAAACAGCAATTGCAAATAATTTAGTTTAAATAGTATAAATGTTATGTGAGTGTATTGTGAATAAAGAAATAAGTTAACTTTTGTGAGTAGAGTGGAGAAATAATGATGAACCATATGATAAAATTGTAAATAAGCATTGAAAATAATCATAAAAATAAGAAATTAATAATCGATTCTGATTAATTAGAAATAGATTACGCATAATCTTGTGGACAGACAAAAAAGAAAATGAGCGTAGTCTTAGCCGTGCTCAACCGCGGTTGGACGGCGGTCTCGTTTAGTTTGTAGACTAGGCTCTATGTTTACCTAGACTTAGTACACACATGTTTGCATAGCAGTAGTCGGTTCCTTCTATAAGAGAAAGTAGGGCTATGACAAAGAAATTTACAGAAAGAAATATTAATCCACAAATTTGGAAAACTCTTATGTGCATGATACAATTTTTTAAAAACTCTCACATTATATATATGACATGTATATAATTATAGTCCTTTTATAAATTAAATTATGCTAATATGAAATTTGAATTGAGAATTTGATTTGATTAATAAATTCACATAAGCTATTGTTATGAATCAAAGTAAGATCCTTTCTTACGTACTACTTTTAACTTATATTAATTCTTTTATTATTCATGTAATCAGAAAGTGATTCGTTCAATCTCTCGTGTTCATATAGTATGTGTGAGATTCAATCTATTCACATGATTACGCAATGAGTCTTTTGTCATTATCGTCGAGGATTTTAATTTGTAGTTCACACTGATATATACTAGAAGCATCCAACTGCTTTTCATGTACAAATTAAAATATATAGCTCGGGAATTAGCATCATGCATACAACCTAACACTCTACTGACTGATGGTCCACCAAAATATGGTATAATTTGAGAGGCGGCATGGGGTTTAATAAATGATACTATATTTTGAGAGATATGTATAAAATAGAAAAAATAATTTGAGAGGCATGGGATTTAATAAATGATATATTTTGAGAGATTTGTATAAAATGAAAAAAATGATTCATCACAGTTGTTTATTATTAAGCAATTGATAAATGATTTAGACGAGTCTTTCGAAAATATTAAGTGTGAATAATATTGAAAATATAAAAATATGTGTATTAAAATAGAAATACCATATTTATTATGAACATTAAAATAATGGAGAAAACACACTTATCATGATTGGAGGAAGTAGAATATTTTGGTCATCCACGGAAAGAAAAAGAATCATAATAATTGAAATTCATATATGCATGTTTCAACTCATTTCAACTACTAATGTATTTGGAGTTATACGTATGATACTTGATGTTTAATATGCATGCAGCATGCATGTGTTTAGCATGTCTAATCTTAATTTGAATTTGCATCATATAAGTGCTTAATTGAAATTTTATTAAAAATTAGAAAAATTTAAAAAACCCTCGAGAGCACAAGAAGCAAACTGAGGGCCAGACCTCGTCAAAAACCTTTTCGGAAAAAATCCCGAAAAGAAAAATGAGTGACTGTCTACGAGACCGCAAACAAAGGAAAGATTGGGGGCGGGAAAAGCGAATGGAGCTCCGACCTAACCATCGCCCCAACGCAATCTGGAAACCCGGCCCCTGATAACACTCATTTTTTCATGATTTTTAATGTTCTTATGATGTCAATGTTTATGGGAAATTGAGTGTTTGATGATTGTTTTGTGCTTAAATTATTTTATCTTGCTCGTACTTTGATGATTTTTACAGAAATATGGATTTCGAATTTTGTAACAACCCGTTCTTTTATCAGTTTTTAATTCCAGTATTGCGTGTTTAATTATCTATCTGCCAGTAAATGAAGTACCTTATGTTTTCAACTATGTTTCTGAAATTCGTATTTTGGAAACAAAGTCACTACACTAGCAGTATGCATTTATTTACCTTCGCGTGTTTAAGACCGCGACGAGGATCTTTGAGTCGATGAATAATTATTATTCAAAGTTATAACCAACTTAGCAAAGTTGTGTTATTTATCAAGATGGAGTTTTTTTTTTCATGTTGTTACTTAAGTCGTGAATTATTTCCGGCTTTGAAGATAATTAAATCTACGGATTTAATTTAAGAATTAGAATGACGAACGAATTAAATCTACGGATTTAATTTAGCACTTATCGATTTTAGCAGAAACGCGAAACCAGTATTTCTAATACATAGAAACCAACACTGAAGGATTTTACTTAGATCTTTCTCTTAGATCACATCACCACCCACGCCACCCTATCCCGCCACCTGCCAACGCCATGATTAAGGAAAAGAAGGAAATAAGGGAGAAAAGAAGAGGTGGAAAAGGAGCTGCAGCAACAGCTCTTCCCATTGGCTGGGCAGCCGAAAGGCCTCCCACGCAAGCTGCAGCAACAGCTCTTCCCATTGGCTGGGCAGCCGAAAGGCCTCCCATCACCTCACCTGCTGCACCCCATCCCACGCCATGCAGTACTGCCACCAATGGCCTTCGGCACTCAAGCGCACACCAACCAAGCTCCTTGTATAAATTCACTCTTCAACCCTTGAGCCACCCCTTTCTCCTTTCAACACTTAGAATTTTTAAGCAGCAACAGCAAGAAGTTTCATCTCTCTCGACGCCTTGCACGAAGGGGAGTAGAGCGAGATTCTTGCTGCCGACTTGAACAAGTTTGCACCTCGACGCTCGAAAAAGCGAGAGAGAAACCATCGTTCTTTACCCGACCAAAGCACGCGATATATCAAGGTAACCTTCGACCCCTGTTGCTACTCCAATCGGCATGAATCACACTCACAGAAATCATGTTTTATGGGTTGTAAACGAATAAACAAAAAGCATGTTAAGTCACGTTTTTGTGGAACCTACAACTTGAACCTTGATGAACGATGAGAACTTTAGCTTTAAACGTAGACGAACGTGAATAATCACAGCATGCTCACATAGGTAGAGATTAAGGTCTGTATACGAGTGAGAATCGAGGCGAGATAAGGACGGAAAATTCTGGTTTTGGAAACTGGAGTCCCCGTCGCTCTTCCCAGACCGGAGAAATGGCCATAGCAGAGGAATGGCCAGAGGAATGGCCAGAGCAGAGGAATGGCCAGAGGAATGACCAGAGCAGAGCGGAGAAAATGCCAGACCAGAGAAATGGTCTCGCTAGAGAAGTCATTCCTCGCCAGAGGAATCACTTCGCCAGAGAAGTCGTTCTTCGCCAGAGGAATCACCTCGCCAAAGGAATCGCTTCGCCAGACGAATCATTTCACCAGAGGAATCGGTCCTCGCCAGAGGAATCACTTTGCCAGAGGAATCACTTTCACCAGAGGAATCGTTCCTCACAGAGGAATCACTTCGCCACAGAGCTAACTCAGCCAGAGCTGACTTAGAGGCCAGAGCTGACCTCCAGAGCAGAAAGCGAAGAAGCAGAGCAGACCGCGAGAGAGAGAGAGAGAGAGAGAGAGAGAGAGAGAGAGAGAGAGAGGAGAACATAGGGTGTTTAAATCTTTATTATTTTCTTTCCTTGCTTACGCAAAGGGGGATTATTATGTTTTACTGACAGTTTAGAACACCCTAATGAGAACGAATCAATGTAGTTAATTACTTGGCTTCATGGGACAGAACCTAGTTGGGTTAATTGGTTAATAAAAAAGAATATGAGCCATGCATAATTACATTACGCATCCTCATTTATTTTAGAATTTCCTCGGACTAAGACCTTACGTTATTTCTTTTCCGAATCAAGGTTGAACGCAAGAGTTTAAGGCTTAGTCGTGAGTCTCCACTACCAGGTGGGCACTACTTTCATATATATCAAATGAGTTTAAATGTTACGTTCAAGCAAGTTATTTAATGACAAAATCTTTGAGTTAAAGTTATTTCAAGTATTGTTTTGCCATAAAATGTTTCAGTTTTAGTATGATATCTATCTTCTTTGGCTTTGCCAATGATGCAATCGAATTTGGGTCCTGAGCAGTTGATAGCTATCCTGCCAGGGCTAGTGTACACCAGTGACCGTGAGTCATCTAGCGGGTTGGCCGGTCAAGTGTTCGTGAGAGGTGGCCACCTCTCCGGCACACAGCTTCAGATATGATAGATTACAAGAGAACTTAGTCTGATCAGACGAACTTTAAGAATCACAAATGAATTTAGTAAGCTTGGGCCTATTTAGCTAAAACTCCCTTGCTGTACTGTTTATGATGGCATGACAATTTACAGTTTCACGTAGCATGTTTATATGTTTACTTAGGCATACGTGTCCACTGAGTATTTTTGTACTCAACCCTGCATGTATTTCTAAATGTGCAGGTTGAGCATTGGTTGATGAAGATGAAGTGAGGAGCGGAGCTTTTGTCATAAGTTGATTGAATAAACTCTTGGATACATGTCTTCATACATGTAATCAGATTATAATTTCCGCTGCGTATTCTTAAGAAATAAGCCTTTTGAATTAAGTCGGATTCATCTGAACTTACTAGTTATTTGAATCTTTGTGGCTAAACATAAGTTATATTATAAATGTCCCCTTTACTGTCAATGATTAAGTTCGATCCTTCATTATATTTTACCCCTTTCTATCCCCGCTTCTAATCTCCCTCCCTTAGTCATGGTTTCCCGGCTTAATTATCCTTAATTAAGTCCGGTCGTGACATAATGGTATCAGAGCAGTTCGTTTGCTCTGAACCCAAGAGTTATCTATTAGCCTTAGTTTGGATATTAATATAAAAGTGTCGGTCGACAAGAGCTCAGCACTTCATCACATCGTCATGCTCAACAAGAAAGAAAATGGTAATGATTTTCAAACGTTGAAAAGTTCACGTTTCATGCGAATGTACTGATGCTTACACTCAAGTTTTATATTTTTTGATTGATTAGATATCTCAATGAACTTAGATGCATTAAGAATGCATGATCACTGTTACGAGAAGAACAGTAGAGACTAGAAACTCTGTTATATCTCACTATAGCTATAGTGAGGAGCCCAGAAAGAGGAAAAAAAAAAAAATCAAATACCACTTCAAGAGATGCGAGAATTTAATGAGAAGAGATGCAATGAGATGAAAAGAAGAGTGTCACACATGAGTCGGTGACATGGGCATAGTTCCTTGTTCGGGATGTTCACACGTGACAGAATACCGAACCAACTATTGCATTATCCGATAAGAACTTACTTGAGACATTGCTCATAGCGACGAGTGTGACTTATGTAATTAGCTTGCAGTTGTGTAATGAGCTAAGCCTCATTTCAAACCCCTCAATTATCACCCGTTATTGCTGTTGGATTTGTATACTGAAAGCAAGAACTTTATGCTTGTATACAATGATTCCTGTTTTCACTATTCTTATCTCCTATCTGATTGTGTTCATGATTGCATATGTATGTTCTTTATCTCTGTATGAGTAGATTATATGGTGTGTTGTAGATCACAGAAGACCATATAATTGGAATAACCTTAAGAGATATAATATGATCACAGCCGAAATAACTCTAGGACAAGTTGTTGGTTTATGCTGCAGTATAGATGGAAGTAGTTTGTCTTGGCTACTTGTCTATACTGGTACGTCATTACGTATTGATAGGACCACAGTTTGAGATGTATTCTTCTATCTGACTTAAGTGAAGAATCAAGATCTCGGTGACTTATAAGATCTTAATACTAATAAGTATTCAGATATATATGTTAATTCGTATATCACTTTGACTTACTATGGGTGAAAGTTATATACTAACTCGAGTACTCTGTATCTTGGGTGATAGCGGTTAATATATGATATTTAATTATCTGTATTAGTACCCGCATCCGGTATAGGATAATGACATCCCCTTAAGGAGCTCAATAAGGTTTATTACGCTAAACCCTGCAGGTTGATTAAGTTCAGGCGTAATAATAAAGTTTGAGTGGTACTGCTTAAGGAATTATTAAGAGATTAATTAATTTAAGCTGTCAGAGCTCTAATTAATTAATGGATGTCGGATATTTTAAATACGGAGATTTAATAAGTCTAAATACAAGCCCCGACTCATCACCGGCAATAAAGGGGTAAGTCAGTATCGGTTCTCTAGTGGAATGAACTGATATTTATAAATTAATTATGGTCTGGGCTGACCATAGATAAATTAATTTATTTGAGGCCCATCTTTATTCCTTGTATCTGGTCCCTGGGCTGGCCCAATGTCTCCTAGCCCTAGAAGAGCCAGAAATCGCCCCCCACACTAAATAAGCGCCCCATACGTATTTAATTCTCTATTAAATACAGTTGTCAGCTCTCAGGGAAACACACTAATAAAAATTAGGGTTTTTGAGAGCAGAGCGGGGCACAGGAAACGTGGGTGAGCATTCTGTCTTGGGAATTTCCATAGCTCGTTGTCCATCCAACGTTGGGAATTGAGCGGGATACAGTCGAGAAGATCAGAGCTGGAGTCAGATTCTTTCGACACGATCATCAACAACTTGTGCATCCGATTCTCAAGTAAGTTTTCCTAACACCTATGTGCAGCTGTTAAATTCATAGGAGCATGTTAGGATTTAATCGTTGTATGATAAATTAATAATAATCCAAGAAACGATCATCGGGCATTAGAGTATTAATTCAGTTTAATATTCCTTCAATTGCATGATGAGAACCTTCGTGAGTAATGTTTGAACCTCAGAGTTAGACTCACATAGAGTCATAACACTTTGTGTATGATGTTATAATACTACGATTAAAGCTATCAGCTTATAGTTTTAGATATTCAAAACCATTCTACTTACAGTACCTATCGTATTAGATGAGGACATGACTGAGAATACCTATTGATTACGATCACCTACTACGGATTGGAAATACGAGATGCGATATGGGTACTAGCAGTTACCAACCATTATGATTGATCATAAAAGTCTACGCAAGTGTGTAAGACGAGAAAAGTTCTCAAAGATGGTTCAGAGTTTAATAATAGCTAGAAGCGCCGACAATGGATCGATGCTGAAACAAATGAATTAAGATTCTAATGAGACCCTAAGGATATACTCAAGATAAGTATATATACCTTAACCTATCAAGGACATCACCTCAGTTAGAACGTTTTGGATTAGGCATTTAGTTTAGTAGCCGGCCGGAATGAGAGCATTGACTAAGGTCATTCCATGACTTAGCATTACGTATGGTGACACATACCCTGTAAAGATGCTCAGAGGAGCAAAAGCTATTTCCTTATTGAATGCGTGATGATTCAGAAGGTCTTTTGCAATGATACGGAAGAGTGCTTCAAATTATATGGTTGCATTTCAAGCGCTATGTGAAGGAACACTAAGTACTAGAATTACTACATTAAGATCATGTAGAGGAAGATTGTTGAGTAAGGTTGAGCCTATCTTATTACGCATAGAGAAGATGTTTAGGGATTGCATTAAATTAGGTGGCAGACTCCAAGTTTGAGAAGCTCTAGAATATTCTCAATGGAAGAAAGCGGAGGTTTTAGAATAGAGGTACTTTTTGCAGCCATTAATCAAGACTTACCAAGTTTGGAAAAGTATTTCCGTGTGACTGAGAAGTAATCGTGTTGGACCTGGCCAGTCCATATGACCATAATCTCAGTAGTCGTCATATATGGGTTTCTAAACCTGTGTATTTGAACTTTTATCTGAAAAGCCAAACGGGTGCAGACTATTAGGTCACTTCATTTCGACCTTTCAGTCAATTCATTTCTACCCTATGGTCTTCTCTTTTCAAATGTCTGACAAAAAAAAAAATTGAACCACTTGTCATTGTGTTTTCAATCATTGTGGTCTATTAGCTGTTAGTAGACTTTTTGTGACCTAAAGACAAGCAATTATTCACCAGATTAAATCAGTCAGACACGAATGCTTCGACCCAAGGGTCAAGCACGTGATACATTTAGACCACCTCGTATGTTTTTAGTAGGACATTACTTGTGTATTTTGGAAATGATGATTGTTCCGATATTTTTTTCTTTTGTATACCCCTATGTTGGCTTGGTTATTTTGACTAATATTAGCACGGAAACATTGGTCCATGGGGTATTCCGTGACTCAGTTATTTTGTGATGGCTTTGCTAGACAACCAGTCCTTCATATGCAGTACCTGGATAGATCAGTATACCTAGATTCAGAAGTTGACGAAAAAGTCCTCATTAAGGCAATTTCCCATGTCTACTTAGCGACCTGATGGTCTTTTGCGGCAAGTCACTTCCGCCACGTTTTACTTATATGCTTGCATGAGAAAGAGTGCGAGCAAGATTTGAGAATCAAGAAATGGTTTACAGAAGTGATGATATATAACTGTATGTTTTGATGATTTTATGTCAACTCATTAGTATGCCACCAAAACGAGGGCATCTAAAAAGATGAAGAAGAATTCCCTAAGATAATGAAAGTACTAGGGCAAAACATAGCCCTATCACCCATACAACTAGAACGTAGAATAGATGAACTATTTCACGACAAAACCCACATGCCTTCAGTAGGACAGGAGATCCAGCAAAAGCTGAGACTTGGGTAAGAGCTATTGAGTGCATTTTCAATTTCATTTGCGTTGGACAGACCAGGAAGGGAAGCACAGAGAAAAACGATGACAGTTAAACAATTAGAAAATTTTACGCGGGATCATTCTAAAACAGAAATATATGATAAGTATATACCCCATGGCTATCGCAAGAAGAAGGAAAGTGGATTTTACAATCTAAAGTAGGGAATAATGACCGTTACTCAGTACGCTAGGATGTTCTGTGATATGTCGAGATATGCGCCAGAGCAAGTAGACACGGATGAAAAAAAAAATGGCTGAAAACTTTGTGCCGCTCTGAGGCACGAGATTAGGATGGCTTTGGCAAGCCATGGTGGATTGTCTTACACTGCGCTTAGAAGAGCATTAAACATTAAGGCAACAATGTCGAGAGAAAGATCAGTAACGACGCCTATGCCAACACCTCCACAGGCACAAACTCAGAAATTTTGAGGAAAAAGAAAAGAGGACAACAGTAACAATTGTCAAGAGAAGAAGACGCCATGGCAGGGGCAATCATCCCAGCAACAGGGCTGCGAAAGCCAAAATGGTACTTCTAGACAGATAGGAGATAACCAACAAAGGATCCTGCCCTGCCCAGAGTGTAACAAGAACCATGGAAGATGCTGTAATAATGGAAGAGTGGAAGTGAAGGCTGTTACATAGTAGCCAGAAGGGCATTTTGCAAACCGTTGTCTGAATAAGGAACAAGGGACGGGTCTATGCTGAACTTGCTTGCCCAGGCTCCGTATATGCAAGCAATCCATGCTTTGCCCCAACCAAATAGTAGTAACCACGCTAGCAGCATCAGAGACAGCAACAACAACATGTACGACCCCGTCACGTTAGAAAGCCACGGAAAGCTAGAAAGGAAGAAGCTAATAAGTCCCCGTGGGATTAGCATGGGTAGGAGAAAGTCTGTCATCTCCACCCAGCAAGCGACAAAAAAAAGGGTGAGAATTTAGCAAAGTAACACTTAAGAACGAGTATCCTATATTGATCATTTGTCGAGGATAGATGACATTTTTTTTAGCTCAGAGGATCGAGTGCATTCTCAAAGATAGATTTGAGACTTGGATACCACCTGCTAAATTCTTGACCAGAAGATGTACCTAAGATGGCCTTCACAACCAGATTGGCCATTATGAGTTCGTAGTAGTGCCATTCGGATTGATCAATGCACCAATTTGTCTTAGTTTTCATAGATGATGACTCAACCTACTCGAAGAACGAGAAAGACCATGAGGAACACCTGAAGATAGTCTTAGAAACGTTGAGAACAAAACATCTTTATGCCAAGTTCCGCAAGTGCGAATTTTGGCTCAACAAAGTCACGTTTCCGGGACATACTATTTCATTAGAAAGGATCAAAGTGCATCCTAAGGAAGTACAAGCTGTACATGAGTGGAGATCGCCTACTAGCCCCAATGAGATCAAAAGTTTCTTGGAATTAGCAGGTTGCTATCAGAGATTCATAGGAGGATTTTCCGAAATAGCAAGACCAATGACCCAATTACTCAGGAAGGGAATTAAATTTCCTCGGACAGAAGTATGTGAGAAAAGATTTCAAGAAGCTCAAGGAGAAGTTAACCATAGTTGTTCCAACAACCGACAAAGAATATGTGATATATACAGACGTGTCCAAGGAGAGTACTTAGTTGCATGTTAACACAAGAAGAAAGAGTGACAACATACGCATCACGATAGCATTGACCACATGAATTGAACTATCCTACTCATGATCTACAATTAGCTGCAGTGGAGACACTACCTATATGGATTTAGGTGCGAGATATTCACAGACCATAAAAAGTCTGAATTACTTTTAGCAAATGGGTCTTAACATGAGACGAAGAGGATGGCTAGAACTAGTAAAGAACTATGAATGTGGTATTAACTACAACCCAGGCACTAACATGGTAGCTGATGCCTTAAGTCGTAAGGCTCAATCTAAATTGGAATTATCCTCACTATGGAGGGAAACTCATGAAAAATCTTGTAAAATGAGTTTAAAAGTGGTTCAACTACTAGAATCAGTGGAAGGCATTATTGCCACAATGATAGTAACACCCAATTTGAGAGGAAAGATGTTAGGAAATGATGAGACCTTAGAGAAAATACATTTAGCAATAAGATTAGGCAAGCCTGAATGCTACCATGAGACATTGGATAATGCATTAATGTTTGAAGAGAGATTGTGTATCCCACGCGATGAGAAACACAAAGATGAGATAATAAGCGAGGCTCATGACAAGCCACATACTGGCCACTAGGGAAGCTCAAATGTACCAGGACAATGAAGGAAAATTCTGGTGGGAAGGTATGAAGAAATATATATAGCTTCACTCGTTGAGATATACCTAGCATGCCAACGAGTGAATGCTTTGCACTAAAGATCATATGGAAAGTTACAACCACCGAAGTTTTTTAGATTGGAAGTCGGAGCATATTGCAACAGATGTCGTGACTAGTTTACGAGGATGAAATGAGGGAACGTTGTCTTTTGGGTAATAGTGGAGTGACCGCGAAATGCGCTCGTTTTATAATAATACAGATCACATACGGATCAGACAAGCTAGCATAATTGTATGTCTGAGAGATTGTGCGCTTACACGACGTGCCCGTGTTAAATCACTTCCGACCGAGACTCGAAGTTCACATCTAGATTTTGGATGAGCTTGTAGAAGGAGTTAGGCACAAGGTTAAATTTTAGTACCGTCTCCCACCCACGATCAGATGGATAGTTCGACAGACCAATTCAAACTCTCTTAGACATATCTTTGAGTAGCAGTACTAGATTGAGGTGGGAGTGGGGGAATCATTGTTGCCATTGATTGGCATCGTATACAACAATAGTTATCAGGAAACCATCGATATGCGCCTTATGAGGCATTATATGAAGGAAAATGCAAATTACCACTTTACTGGAAGAGGTAGGTGGAATGGGAATTTTATGACCAAGCACGATCAGTGAAACGATTGAGATACTTCGATAGATCAGAGTAAGAATAAAAAAGACACAAGATACGCAGAAATCTTACGTTAATACGCACCGAATTGAGTCACATTTTGAAGTAGGAGATAAGGTTTTCCTAAAGGTATTTTCCTCTAAGGGAATAGCTAAGTTTGACGACAAAGAAAAGCTTAGACCCCGATTCATGGAACCACATGAGATTTTGGAAAATAGGCCCAATAGCCTATAGATAGACGCTACCGCCAAGTTATGTGAATGTCCAAAGTTTTTCACATTCCTCGACTTAAGAAGTATGTTTTCGATCCGAAGAGCGTGACTCACCATAACAAAATGATTCTTAGCTCAGACTCGAGCTATGAAGGAAGACCAAAAGCCATGTTTGCTCGAGAAGACGCAATAACTCAGGAATAAGTCTAGCAATTAGTGACAGTCCCATAGAGACACCATGGATAAGAAGAAATTATGTGGGAGCTTGAAACCAAGATGAGCAAAAATGCCAGAACTTTTTAGCACAGATATGCAAATTTCGGGACGAAATTTTTGTTAAGAGGGGTAGTATGTAACAACCCGCTCTTTTATCAGTTTTTAATTCCAGTATTGCGTGTTTAATTATCTATCTGCCAGTAAATGAAGTACCTTATGTTTTCAACTATGTTTCTGAAATTCGTATTTTGGAAACAGAGTCACTACACTAGCAGTATGTATTTATTTACCTTCGCGTGTTTAAGACCGCGACGAGAATCTTTGAGTCGATGAATAATTATTATTCAAAGTTATAACCAACTTAGCAAAGTTGTGTTATTTATCAAGATGGAGTTTTTTTTCATGTTGTTACTTAAGTCGTGAATTATTTCCGGCTTTGAAGATAATTAAATCTACGGATTTAATTTAAGAATTAGAATGACGAACGAATTAAATCTACGGATTTAATTTAGCACTTATCGATTTTAGCAGAAACGCGAAACCAGTATTTCTAATACAGAGAAACCAACACTGAAGGATTTTACTTAGATCTTTCTCTTAGATCACATCACCACCCACGCCACCCTATCCCGCCACCTGCCAACGCCATGATTAAGGAAAAGAAGGAAAAAAGGGAGAAAAGAAGAGGTGGAAAAGGAGCTGCAGCAACAGCTCTTCCCATTGGCTGGGCAGCCGAAAGGCCTCCCACGCAAGCTACAGCAACAACTCTTCCCATTAGCTGGGCAGCCGAAAGGCCTCCCACGCAAGCTGCAGCAACAGCTCTTCCCATTGGCTGGGCAGCCGAAAGGCCTCCTATCACCTCACCTGCTGCACCCCATCCCACGCCATGCAGTACTGCCACCAATGCCCTTCGGCACTCAAGTGCACACCAACCAAGCTCCTTGTATAAATTCACTCTTCAACCCTTGAGCCACCCCTTTCTCCTTTCAACACTTAGAATTTTTCAGCAGCAACAACAAGAGTTTCATCTCTCTCGACACCTTGCACGAAGGGGAGTAGAGCGAGATTCTTGCTGCCGACTTGAACAAGTTTGCACCTCGACGTTCGAAAAAGCGAGAGAGAAACCATCGTTCTTTACCCGACCAAAGCACGCGATATATCAAGGTAACCTTCGACCCCTGTTGCTACTCCAATCGGCATGAATCACACTCGCAGAAATCATGTTTTATGGGTTGTAAACGAATGAACAAAAAGCATGTTAAGTCACATTTTTGTGGAACCTACAACTTGAACCTTGATGAACGACGAGAACTTTAGCTTTAAACGTAGACGAACGTGAATAATCACAGCATGCTCACATAGGTAGAGATTAAGGTCTGTATACGAGTGAGAATCGAGGCGAGATAAGGACGGAAAATTCTGGTTTTGGAAACTGGAGTCCCCGTCGCTCTTCCCAGACCGGAGAAATGGCCAGAGCAGAGGAATGGCCAGAGCAGAGGAATGGCCAGAGGAATGACAAGAGCAGAGCGGAGAAAATGCCAGACCAGAGAAATGGTCTTGCCAGAGAAGTCGTTCCTCGCCAGAGGAATCACTTCGCCAGAGAAGTCGTTCTTCGCCAGAGGAATCACCTCACCAGAGGAATCACCTCGCTAAAGGAATCGCTTCGCCAGAGGAATCATTTCACCAGAGGAATCGTTCCTCGCCAGAGGAATCACTTTGCCAGAGGAATCACTTTCACCAGAGGAATCGTTCCTCGCAGAGGAATCACTTCGCCACAGAGCTAACTCAGCCAGAGCTGACTTAGAGGCCAGAGCTGACCTCCAGAGCAGAAAGCGAAGAAGCAGATCAGACCGCGAGAGAGAGAGAGAGAGAGAGAGAGGAGAACATAGGGTGTTTAAATCTTTATTATTTTCTTTGCTTGCTTACACAAAGGGGGATTATTATGTTTTGCTGACAGTTTAGAACACCTTAATGAGAACGAATCAATGTAGTTAATTACTTGACTTCATGGGACGGAACCTAGTTGGGTTAATTGGTTAATAAAAAGGAATATGAGCCATGCATAATTACATTACGCATCCTCATTTATTTTAGAATTTCCTCGGACTAAGACCTTACGTTATTTCTTTTCCGAATCAAGGTTGAACGCAAGAGTTTAAGGCTTAGTCGTGAGTCTCCACTACCAGGTGGGCACTACTTTCATATATATCAAATGAGTTTAAATGTTACGTTCAAGCAAGTTATTTCATGACAAAATCTTTGAGTTAAAGTTATTTCAAGTATTGTCTTTCCATAAAATGTTTCAGTTTTAGTATGATATCTATCTGCTTTGCCTTTGCCAATGATGCAATCGAATTCGGGTCCTGAGCAGTTGATAGCTATCCTGCCAGGGCTAGTGTACACCAGTGACCGTGAGTCATCTAGCGGGTTGGCCGGTCAAGTGTTCGTGAGAGGTGGCCACCTCTCCGGCACACAGCTCCAGATATGATAGATTACAAGAGAACTTAGTCTGATCAGACGAACTTTAAGAATCACAAATGAATTTAGTAAGCTTGGGCCTATTTAGCTAAAACTCCCTTGCTGTACTGTTTATGATGGCATGACAATTTACAGTTTCACGAAGCATGTTTATATGTTTACTTAGACATACGTGTCGACTGAGTATTTTTGTACTCAGCCCTGCATGTATTTCTAAATGTGCAGGTTGAGCATTGGTTGATGAAGATGAAGTGAGGAGCGGAGCTTTTGTCATAAGTTGATTGAATAAACTCTTGGATATATGTCTTCATACATGTAATCAGATTATAATTTTCGTTGTGTATTCTTAAGAAATAAGCCTTTTGAATTAAGTCGGATTCATCCGAACTTACTAGTTATTTGAATCTTTGTGGCTAAACATAAGTTATATTATAAATGTCCCCTTTACTGTCAATGATTAAGTTCGATCCTTCATTATATTTTACCCCTTTCTATCCCTGCTTCTAATCTTCCTCCCTTAGTCATGGTTTCCTGGCTTAATTATCCTTAATTAAGTCCGGTCGTGACAAATTTGGACTATTGGTCTTAATGAAAGTTGTAGATCATCGCGATACGAGTTCGTAGGTGCAAACGGATCGTAAATCGGAGTTCGGATGAGAGAGATATGACCAAAACAAGAAAGTCGGGCGCAGTAGTGAATAATGTCCGACGGGAATTTATGAATTTTCGGGATTTTGGGATTTTATCAGTATTTTCGAGTTCTGTACTGTATTTATTCCCTGTGCCTATATATAGGTCCTTTTCCTGACCTATTAGACATATCTTTACCTCTTTTTCACCTTTTTTCATATTTTTCAGTTTTAGACTTAGAATTTTATTGCTTTCATAGATTAAATTTATTTTCTTGCAATATTCAAGCTGTTACTTCAGAATTTCTTTTCGAGTTTTATCAGTTTCATTTATTTTTATTGCTTTCTTATTTTTTATGCTTTTGATTTATTTTTTTTATGTCTAGCTAGGCTTTTTATCTGATTCTAGGGTTTGTAAATAGTTAATTAGATCTATGTAATTCATTTGTTAATACTTTTTTGCCTTCTAGTTTATGATTCATAATTCCTGGTACTTGAATTCGTGTGAATTATCTCATCAATAGTTTGCATGTGTAGATATTCGGTTTGAGACCTAGCGGAGATAACTGTTTAGCGGATTCAGGAATGTATGATATGATCTTAACCTTGAGACCTAGCGGAGATAGGTGGATCATAGGGAGCTATTCCTAGGAGCTTTTGGGAGTTAGTAGATTTTCTTGAGACCTAACGGAGATAGATAATTTACTAATCTACTGTCATTGGTGCTCTAGCGAGAGTGATTGATTAAATTAGTGATCTCTTATCATAGCTGGATTAAACTGGTAAATATGATTAATAGATTGATTGTGTGAATTTGGTTAATGAATTTACTTTTCTAGGATCAGTCGTTTTATTATTTGATTTTCTACCTGTATTTTATTTGCTTTGTTCCAAAGTTTAGTTTTAATTAATTCATTGATCTTGGGAGTTGCCTGAATATTGTTAGAGTCATTGATAGGATTACTTAGAGTAATTTCGTTTATCAGTCCCGGTGGATACGATACTCGATTACTGATTATTTGCTACAATTGCACCGTGTTAGTTACGGTATTTTTGTTGCTAAGAAATTAGTGATCAACCCCTAGATTAAAAATTTATTGCTCCACCAACTGAGCTATCACCACTCGATGAATTTATATCATATAACAAAACACAAGATATATTGATTAAAAATAAATAAAAAATTAGGGTTAGGTGGTTGCAATTTAACGATATCCAATTTTTGATTTATTGCAATTAAGAATTTAAGATCACTTCTAAACTCTCTTCAAATAGTTCGCAGGTTTAAGCAGTTAATTCGAGAAATGAAATATTGAGTGTTGACGGGTTCGAGGAGATAAATATCTTGACATGTGATCGACGTTTAATACTAGTTGATTGCAACAAACTTCATAAAATTAACTTGCAAATATATTGATTGTTGTTGTCTAGTGCTACATCGAAATTTGTAGTGGTTACCATGTATTGGATGCGAACCCGAAATGTTCATCACCTCGTGCACATCAAATATCAATACTCCCTCCAACATATTCATTTTATATGTCGTTTTAGACTTTTCATATTATGTTCAATTTAATAGTCTTATTAGATTTACGCAGATTATTGGGTGCGACCGTCGCACTGCGACGGGTCGACCCGGCTCCAAACCCGCCCTCCTGACCCGAAACCCTGACTCGCGTGGGTTTGACCCATACTCCTAATTATTACATTTATTTATAATAATTGTTACTTTTAATAAACATAATCTATACATTTGTTCATATAAATGTATATTGATATGTATAATGTTTTATATTGAATGAAGGTAAATATTTATATTAATATAAGTATACATTTGTGCGACCAAATGTATATCTTATGCTTATTAAAAGTAAATACTCCTATTAGGGTTTAGTCTTCAGGCTTAGGGTTTAGTTTACAGGGTTTAGGGTTTAGTTTATAGAATTTAGGGTTTAGAAAATATAATACTGTATATTAAATGAAGGTATTTATTAAAATGCATTTTATATATAAAAAAGAAAAGGAAAAAGAACCTAAAAAACCCTTGAAAGCACAAGAAAAGCAGACTAAGGGCCGAGCCTCATTAAAACCTTTTTACGGAAAACCCAGTGGGAAAAACCGTAAAAAGGAAAAAGAGTACCCGTCTAACAGAAAAAGAACAGAATGAGAAGAGCGGAAGAGAGAGTTTCGGGAACTCCGGCCTAACCATCGTCCCCAAACAATCTCGGCTCTATCCCTACTAAAAAACGAAACAAAGGAATGGTAGGCCGAGGGCCGGTGAGACGCCGTCGCCAACAGCCAACCAAGAAGAGAAAACGCAGAGAAAAAAGAAAAGCAACACGGCCGGTTAGACGCCGTCGCCGTGAGCAAGCAAAAAGAGACAATACGGCCGGTAAGACGCCGTCGCCGTAAGTCAACAAAAACGCCACGCCCGTCAAGACTAGAGGTAGCTAACAGCCGGTTATATGCCGTCGCCGTTAGCACCTCATGCAGAAGAAAACCGCAAAGCATCCCAACGCTAGTAGTTTTGGCCGGTGATACGCCGTCGCCAAAACTACCAAACCTCAAAGAGCATCTGGTGCTAATGAACCTAGCCAACCAAGAACGCCTACACGGCCGGAAAGACTCCGACGCCGTGAGCCCGAAAAGAACCAAACCAGAAAACGAAAGAAAGCTACGAGAACTTTGAACAAAAACCAGCACGGAAAAGCACAAACAGAGTATAGCAACACGACCGGTGAGAAGCCTTCGCCGGAAAACCTTACGAACAGGAGCAACCAAAAGAAACCACCAGAAAAGACGGTCCGACCACCCCTTATTCTTCCACCTCCAGAAACGCCAACAGCTCAGACGGCCACAGCCCCGGACACAGCCAGAAGCGCTGCCCGACCCATCCACCAGCAACCGCAAATCCAAAGCAACAGGAAGCCGCAAACCAGAACACCAAGTGTTCGAAGAAAAACCCCAGTGCATCTTCAACTTATATCTAGGTCGATCCACCCAAAACCCATCAACACAACGCCCCAAAATCTGTCTCCAACATAAGAAAATGAACCCGTCAATCACATAACACGCGCAACTGAACAGCCACCTGCAAAAAGAACCCTCCAACTGAAAGCACCACCGAGAGCACCAGGTGTTCGAAAAAAGTTCCCAACTGAACAAGCAAGCCATAACCGCAGCATTATAATTTAATACGGACCCTGCTATGTGTGGCCATATCAAGAGCCACGGTTTCCTTAATTTCGTCAATCGCAAACGGCCACCATCCCTCCAAACGATTTTGATTTGCCATAAGATCAGCTGCAGTGTTTCCTTCTCTGTAAATGTGAGACACTTGAAATTTAAAGTTCGAGAGCAAACTGATAGTCCTCTTCCACAGAGCCATGAAACGCCACGGAACGTCATTAGAACGAGAATTGAGAAGGTTAACAATATAAGTAGAATCTGCCTCAAGCCAAAGGGAACGCCATCCTCTATTATCGGCAATATTAATAGCATAAATAGCAGCAAGTAACTCTGCTTCAAACGCAAAACCGATTCCACCTTTAAAGTGGAAACAGCCACGAACCCACCCAAAATTATCGCGGAAAACCCCGCCAGCTGCCATATTACCTGGCACACCCAACGCAGAACCGTCAGTATTCACTTTTATCCATTGACCGGCTGGGGGCCACCAATGGACCTCAATCATGGTTGGAGGCGCCGCAGAACGTGTAGAGACCCCAATACGTCTGAGCAACAGATAATCCGTCCAAGAGTTACTGGCACAACCAAGCTTGGGGAAGTGAGAATCAATTTCCTTAAACATAGCTTTAAGAAATCTCGTAATAAGATTCGGACGGAATCCAACATCATTGAAAATCGCTTGATTACGACAATCCCAAATTTTCCAGAGTAAGCTCATAATTCCCGCTTTCCAGAAAGAAACAACTTGCGTGCTGAATTTCTCATGCCAAGCTGCTACAAGAACACTATGAATGTCCTCAAAAAACGAGTAATCCTCTTTACCAAACCAAGCCAGAAAATCAGCCCACACCGGCTTCAGCGCCCTGCATCTCCAGAACAAATGATCAATGGATTCTTCATCCTGACAACAGATAATGCAACGATTAGGACCAACCATGCCACGGCGAACAAGCCCATCAATCGTGGGCATCTTCTTATGAATAATTCTCCAACAAATCAAAGAGCGACGCTCCGGGATGAACTTTTCCCAAATCCAACGACCCCATCGGACTTCAGGAAAACGATGGTTCTAGGCAGCATAAGCCAAAGCCGCAGTCACATTCCCAGTAACAGAAGGTTTCCAGAAACGAGTATCATCCTCCTCCCCAATCGGCAGCAATAAAATATCCACAACAATATCCGGGAAATTAATGATAAAGTCAGCAGTGAAATGCCAGATGCCGTCAAAAAAATAATCACTGACCGCCTGATTAAGCAAATCCAGCATAAAAGGCGGGATATAGAGTTTTTCCCACAGCTTGTAACCCAACCAATCATCACGCCAAAAGTACGTGTGATCTCCGGTCCCAACGTAAGAATAAGATTGGTCAATCAAATTATTCACGTGCTCACGAACCCCCGTCCAAAACGGAGAAGACGCCAGATAATCTTTGGCATAACCAAACCTTGTCAGATATCTCGTGCTTAAGATAGAGTGCGTAAAGTCTGTACCTTGCACCAGTTTCCAAGCTATCTTCATCAAAAAACTCTTATTCATATTTGAGAACGATCGAATCCCCAAACCTCCTTCGACGCGAGAAGCACAAACCCGAGACCAGCTGACCGGACAAGACGACTTCTTGTTCATATTGCCAGTCCAGATGAAGTTGCAACATTTCCTATCAAGACTGTAGATAAGCGACTTGGGCCAACGATACACCATCATCGAATGTGTAACCGAACTCTGGATAACCGAGCGAACCAGACAAATACGACCTGCCATAGAGAGATGTAAACCCTTCCAGTTTGAAAATTTGTTGACAATCCTGTCACAAATAGGCATGAAATGCGAGGCTCTAATACGACCAGTGAACAGAGGGACGCCCAGATACGTAACCGGCATAGAGCCCAGAGCAAACCCCAAATCACGAGTAACCCCATTCTTGATAGAGTTAGAAACCCTCGAGCCAAAAAACACGTGGGACTTGGCAGGATTACAGAGCTGCCTAGAAAGCTCACCATAGAAGTCGAGAATCTCTTTGATCTTACGCGCATTTTTCACAGTAGCTTTACAAAAAATCAAGATGTCATCCGCATAAAAAAGGTGAGTGGGAAAAAGCGACCTCCTACTAAAATCCATAGGGACCAGATGCTTCGATTTAACACAGTTCAAGAATAAGTGGCTCAAGACATCTTCAGCAATACCGAAAAGAATAGGGGAGAGAGGATCTCCTTGTCGCATCCCCCGAGAACACGCAAAATAGCCACTCAACTGCCCATTGTAAAGAATGGATATGCGAGCAGAAGTAAAGATGATAGAAATCCATCTAATAAATCTCTCATGATAACCAGTCACACGTAGAACCTGAAAGATGAAATCCCAACTCATCGTATCAAAGGCCTTATGGATATCAATTTTACAAGCCATATTAGAACGACGCCCCGTACGGTTCATGCAACTGAACCCTTCCGATCCCAGCATAATACAATCGTGGATCGAACGACCGCTTATGAACCCAAATTGGTTGGGGGAGACACCAGCCGCCGCAACCACACTCAGTCTAGTCGCCAAAATTTTCGAAATAATCTTGAAGAAAAAATTCGAGAGAATAATAGGACGTAGATCCGCCACCGTCTCCACAGTTTCCTTTTTGGGAATAAGAATCAGAGTACTGGCATTACAACCAGCAGGCAAGTAAGAGTTGAGAAAAAAAGCTCTAACAGCACCAAAGATGTCGACTTTTATCGTGTTCCAGCAACTTTGATAAAAATGACCAGAAAAACCATCGGGCCCAGGGGAGCTATTAGCATCCATACCAAAAACCGAAGCCGTGATTTCCTCATCTGTAGGAATACCAGTAAGACTATCATTCTGAGTCTCAGAAACATATTGATCAATGATCGCCTCAAGCATAACCCTATCCACGTGAGCGCGCCCCTCCCCAGTAAACAGGTTAGTGAAGAAATCAATGATGTGCTGTTGAATGGCCTCTCGATCATAAGAAATGGAATCCCCAATCCGAAGGTGCTCAATGCGCTTACACTGTTTCCGAAACCTAATGAGACGATGGAAAAAGGAGCTGTTTCTATCACCATCCGTCAACCAAGTTGCCCGACTTTTTTGCTGAAGAAGATTGTTTTTTCTCGCCAACAGAGTGCTTAAAAAAGCTTGAGCCTCGACCTCCTCATCAAAATACTCATCGTTGTATCCCAAAATCGAGATCTTATTCTGAACCTCCATCAGCTTTTGTTGCCCTTCAAGAATTTGCATATCAACATGTCCAAAAACCGTTTTGTTCCAAACCCGAAGATCCCCACGAAGTCTTCTAAGTTTGTACATGACCCTGTAAATCGGACAGCTAGTATCCACCGAGCCCGTCCAAGAAGAGTCCACCATAACCTGAAAATTAGGGTGAGAGACCCACATATTAAGAAACTTAAAAGGGCGTCGACTATTATCCAAGCCAGCATTACACTGCAAAACCAAAGGAGAATGATCCGAAGTGAGACGCGGAAGAACATGCGTATTGATGTCCGTCCAAAGATCAGCAAAACTGGAAGAGAAAATAGCTCTATCAAGCAAAGACTCCACATGGCAAGGAAAATAACGACGACCAGACCACGTGAACCGGAGGCCAGAAATGGGGGACTCGATGAACTCCGTGGCTTCAATAAAATCACAGAAATCTCTACAAGAACTTCTAGAAGGAGAAACCGAACTCCGACGCTCATGCGCCCCCTTAACAGCATTAAAATCGCCAATGAAAACCGTGTTCCCGTCCACAAAAGAGAGAAGCTCAATCCATAAAGAACGACGAGTAATAGTATCATTTGCACCATGCACCACAGCGATACGGAAGCTCTTCGATTGCCAAGTACAGTCAGCAATGATCGCCTGAGTCGAAGAGTGAATAATATGAGAGCTCACCGAAGGATGAGCCAACAACCAAATATTAGAGCAGCGAGGTTGTCTACAGTTCTGATGTCTAGGAACCAAGTTAAGAGATCTCCAGAAACTCTGTCTAACTTTGTGAAACTTTTTCTTAGGCTCGATCAAACCCAAAATCAAAGGCGAGAAGGAACTGCAATGCTCCTTAAGAAGACTTTTGGATTCGTCCGTCAGACCACGAACGTTCCAAACAAGGATATTCATAGAATTAATGAAGAGTCCTGGACTGGGAGTTACCCAGATCCGCTTCACTACCCCACTGCTTGTGCACAACGTTATCCATAACACGCAAACTCTCAGTGTTACTATAATCCACCATGAAATCACGTGGCTTGTGTCCCGCTTCAACAGATTTCCTTAAACGATTTTTAATATTCTCTTGCTGCATCAAGAGCGCTTTGTTATGATTACGGGCTGCCTGATCTTGTCTTGAAGGACGACCTCGACCACGTTTGGGAGGGTCCTCTTTCGAATCTGAGACATTTTTCCCTGAAGACAAAATGTGCGTCTCCTTCAATCCTTCATCTAAAGCATCCTTCTCGCCAACTTGACCTATATTTATATAAGTATACATTTGTGCGAACAAATGTATATTTCATGCTGATTAAAAGTAATAATTATTATAAACAAATGTAATAATTTAGGATTCAGGATTTTGGGTCTGGGCACGGGTCGGGGCGGACCCGTCGCACTGGAGTGCGACCGCCGCATGCAAGACCGGCCCTTAGATTTAATAGTCGTATTAGATTTCCAACCGAAAAATGCCCTTATGTATTCAATTACTTCATTAATTACTTCAAAGCATATTGATTCCCAAGTAATTAAAGCCTGATACATATGGAGTTTCCAAATCCCTTCTATTTATTTTGAGAAGCTTATTTTAAGGTCGATCGTCACTTTTTTTTTGTTGTAAGCGTGATAATTTCATGTTTTGAATTATGGATGTGAGTGGAAATAACAAATCGAGAATGAATATGCAATTGCTTGTTAATAATGATAGTGAGGAGGCAAAAATTATAATTCGGGTCCTTGAAAAAAGTCGAAAAATTCACTATACAATTAAATAGTGCAATATGTGTCACTAAAAATGCCTGATTCAAATGTTGAAGACGATGGTCTCCAGGTCTTCAACACCTTCTACTCGTCGTGGTGCAATTGGGGTTGTAGAGGAATCCATTGTGGATGATCAAGTTGTCCAAGAAGTGATAAATTGTGGGCTAAAAATTCTTATTCTAAAATTGTTTGAGAAAAAAATAGATAAGGTAATGCTTGCATATTATGTTATGATTTACAACTAGTGGTATTGCCCCATGTTTACCGAATTATTGAGTTGTGACTCTATTAGTGAAATCTATTGGTGTTGAATTTTGTGTTTTATACATTTTATTGGATTACTGTCTTATGTCTATGAGGTTAGTAAGGTGAGCTTTGGATGTTTGAGATGCTTTTTATGTGCGCAGTGTGGAGATAAGTGTCAAGCAAAGAGCAAAATGGAGCGCGCGAAAAGAAACACAAGATATTTAAGCTTCAAATGAGCTAATTTACTTGAATATAAAGAATTTGCACCAAATTCTATTAGGAACAAATAATTGGTATATTACTTTCGGTTAATTAAAACTTGCAACAATTTTGGAATGCACCAAATTCTGTTAGGAACAAATCATTCATTGGTCTATTACTTTCGGTTAACTAAAACTTGCAACAATTTTGGTATAGGATCAATATGCCGAAATAAACCATAATCAATTGAATTGAATACAGAGAAGAAGGAAAAAAAAACATCTTGTTGATATGAATTGTGTTTTTTCATGGGTTCCAAGTTTTTAAATACCACTTTTTAAAAGTATAATGTTTAATAACCTCAACTTAAAACTCACTTTTTTGTATACCAAAATGAATTAAAAGACTAAAATACCCTTATATTATATCATTAAAGAAAAGCAAAAAAAAAAGGGTTGAAGAAGTCATCGTGTCCGACGAAATGGGCGATCGGAACGGCGACGAGTTGGCGTCGGTGTCGACGAAATGGGCGATCGGAACGGCGACGAGTTGGCGTCGGTGTCGGCGACAAGCTCCGACGAGGAGGGTTTCACACATCCTATTCCTCCGATGAGCCCTAGTTTTCGCCTATTCCATTTTTCTTCAAAATTGAAGCTTAAATTCTTAGTTAAATGCATATATATATATATATATATATATATATGTGTTATAATGCTTTGAGAATCATGTTTAGTTGATATATAGCTTTGAGTTTGTGACGGCCTGACTTATCTAGGGGCCAGCCACCCTGAACTTGGGGTGATTATCAATGTTATTTAGCGGAAGTAAATAACTTAACTATTTTGGTTGAAAACTTGGTTAATTAGCGGAATTAATGGACCTATTCTTTAATCGTTCTGCTCAAAGGAAACCCGACTCGACACGAAGTATGAGGACTCCGGTCAAGTCCGGGAAGTTCATTATCACGGTGTCCAAGTGCCCGAAAGTAACTTAATTGTTCAGTTGTTCAGGGAAAACAGTAAACAAGTTCATAATTGCCACACAGGGCATAACCAACAAAATGAAATATTTGGTGATCGAGGTTATGGGAAATAAATTTCATCGAGAAACCTTCTTGACAGCTCCAAACCACCACCACCACCTAGCCTCCACTGCGCCCGGCTCCATTAACCTGAAAGGATTTAAAACTTTGGGCTCAGTACTAATGCACTCAGTGAAGTTAATGCCCCTTTTTCTTTAACTTATTTTAAAGAACTTTTCTACTTAGTGAAATGCATGCCTGTAAGAAATTATAGCAACTCATTTTAAAAATAGTTTTACTATAAATTCCAAATACACGTGAGCCGTAGCTCATTTAACCTTTGCGCGCATTTCTGGTTTGGTGTTACCTTTCTTGGTGCTAAGTATGGGAGACCCGCCAAATCAATCCTATACCTAGACTTCTTGCTAGTGTACACTATCCTGGCCCCCGTCGGCGACAGAGCCGATCGTTTGGGGACAACCCCGTTTGTTCTTTGTAACAACCAAACAAAATATTTGCATGCATTCACAATTTAAAACATATTTGCTTGTATATAAAGAGAGGGCTTACTAACCCAATATACTTTTGCAAATATAACCCACCTGATCTTCGGTGTGGAAGAGAGAGGTGATTTTAAGCTGTGGTACCGTCCTGCGGACCAATTCCTATAAGATGAGTTCTTAACACTTAGCACATATCATGGACAACGAAAACCGTTGTCTACTTAGGGTCTCTAGGTCAGCCTATTCCCGAACTTACAACACATAATCAAACTAAGGATTATGCATTTTACATACATTAGCTTATCTTGATGCCTTATCTAGGTTAACTCACACATTTTCATTAAAACTTTGCACAAAACATATCCCAAACTCGTCATGCACATATACTTAATCCTTCATGAAACATCATTTAAAATCAACTTTCATACTTAAAAAACAATTCAACAACTTGAGCTCTTAAGGGGCTATTTTGCAACAGACACCAAATCTGCCTCGAATCTCCAAATGAGGCTCCAAAGGACATTATAGAAACTAGGCATTTCAAGTATCATACTCCACTTTAATTATTTTAACTCTCACATAAAATGTGGGACCCTTATTCCACTCACAACACATCAATCACTTTATTAAAACCCGTGTCGTTCTTAACTGGATACCAAAAGTCGGGACGAAGGGAGTATTTTTTTGTTATCAATCAATCAACTCATAAATGATGACGTGTTCATAATTTTATGTAATTTAAAATATTTAAAATACATAAATATATATGGCATGTGCGCCCATGCACCGCACGGGAGAGCGTACTAGTATTAAATAAAAACCAAGATAAACATATAATATGGCTATTTTATCTTTAATCATATTTAAATTTTATGTAATTGCTACCCCAAATGAAGACTGTGACCAGATTATGATTTTTTTTTTACAGTTTGTAACGAGACTTCCATTAAACCCAAAAAAAAGAATTAAAAGAAATAAAAAAAGTAAATGTCACACTCCAATTCTTGAAACGATAACTATAACTGGGGTACGACTCATCATTTAAAATGAACAAGGGAAAAAACTTGTGAAATCCGAATAAAAGGGATAACAATCGGGCTTAGCCCCTTTGGATAAAGAAAGATAGGTATTCAAGTGATACGAATCCATCAACAACATAATAACTTCAGGATCACAAGTTTATTGTCATGCTTGAAATACTTGCGAATTTAAAAGTCTCGACTCAACAAAAGATGTCGTTTAGAGTCATAGCATAAAGGTCTTAAGTTAAAGAAATAAAAGACATATACTGGCTAGTTCTACAGCGGAAGTCAAAATAAGGAGTTGAACTCTAGCCTCAGCTCATCTCGTCAACACCAACCATTAACCTGAAAAACATTTGAAGATATTTGGGCTAAGTACTAATGTACTTAGTGGGCTGCAACTTTAAAACATTTCATAACCTGAAGAGCAGTTTATCCAATCATACTGACATGACTTAGAAGGTTTTGAAGTGAAATAACTTCTAAGCATGTTAAAACATTTCATATAATACTTAATTATTTTACGCGCGTTTGCACACTCCATTCTGTTACTCGCTGTGATCCCGGACCATTTAGTCACCGACGGATCTCTGTCTCCCACTGACTTGAACTGAGGGCGTAACCCAGCCAAGTAAAATAAACCTCAGAAATTAATCCAGACAGGCCTATCATAACTATGCTCCGGAACACATCCCGTCGAGCACCCTTATAACGCCTCTGGTTAGTGCCCGATGGAGATCAACCCACCGAGTCAGCTAACAAGTATACACAATTCTCAAATAACGTGTTAGGCTATAAGAGAACCTCAATTGATTCGTTGTGGCAAGCCTTAAACATGGTAGAGTGCACAAAAATATTTTATTGGATAAACAGTTTATATTTTATGAACATTTAAGCTCATTAGCTCAATCATACATTTGGAAAATAAGCCCACCTGTTTAGGCAAAGCCTGTCGTTTAGCTTATCTCTGAATCAGAATAGCAGTGCTAATCCTCCTGATGTTCAAGGCCTACAAGAAATCTATTCTCAATAGGTCTCTTAAATCTAAACTCAAGTCACGGTAAAGTGCTTAACATTCTATGATCCACTTAGCCGGGTTTTCAAAAATTTAATGAATAAATAATTGAAAATAATTCTTTTGAGTTAAGAACACCAACAATATTCTTACTCATCTTTCTTTTGTAATTGGAAATTATAAATAACCAATTAAATCATGATGCAATGCATGACTCATTTCATACTTAAGCATATAAGTGTTTACTTAAAATATGCACAAGTCCAAAATAACAACAAAGGCAGCCCACGGCTTCGCCGCCTCTCCCCCCTTTCTCTGCTCTGTTTTACTACGCTCTACTCTGCTCAACTATACTCTGCTCTGCTCAACCAGCTCTGGTCTCCCAGCTCTGGTCTCCCAGCTCTGGTCTCTCAGCTCGGATATCCCAGCTCTGCTCTCCAGCTCTGATCCTTCAGCTCTGGCATTCAACTCTGATCTTTCAGCTCTGCTCTCTCAGCTCTGGTATTCAGTTATGATCTTTCAGCTCTGGCATTCAGCTCTGGCATCCCAGCTCTGCTCTTTAGCTCTGCTAATCAGCTCTGCTAGTTAGCTCTACTAGTCAGCTCTGCTATTCAGCTCTGCTAGTCAGCTCTACTCTCAGCTCTGCTCTTCAGCTCTGCTAGTCAGCTCTTCTCTTCAGCTCTGCTCTGCCCTGATCTCCTCTCTACTCATCTCTGCTCTGCTATCTCATCTGTCTACTCTGCTCTACACCTCTCTACTCTGCTCTCATCTCCCTACTCTGCTCCCACTCTCGCTCATCTCCCAACTTCTGAACACCCGCCGACTCTCTCTTTCTCAGCCCACCAGTACAGCTCACGCCGATCACCTCCTTGGCAACGGCGAAGCGCCGTCACCTCCCTCTGTTTCCGGCGACCGCAGCAAGCCACGACCGCTACCCCCACTCTCTTTTCCTCCAGATCTGACGAAAACGCGACCCACAGGCCACGCCTCCGCCGAGCCTTAGATCCCCAAATTCAGCCACCACCGCCCTTACTCTACCTCTGATTCTCTCTTACTCCGACGACAGACGACGAGGTCGCCGCCGACAGCAACAATCCCCTCCGACTCGGCACCTCAGACCCAACGCAGAACAAAACCAACTCAAGACTCTACCTTTCTTCTTATTCTTTTAACACAGACATCAAGTATGCACAAACATAACAGAGTATATGCACAGCTCAGATATACATGTATGCGTGTGATTCTTGTTTGTGAAGTTTGAAAAAAACATTCGTTCGATCATGATGTGAACTGGACTCGGAATGAAAGGAGAAATCTCAAAGTTTGAGAAGAACTTACTAACGTTGTTGCGTTTCTCTTCAGGGGCGAAGGAGTTGAGAAGAAGAAATTCCAAAATGAATCGGCCGCATGGTTGAAGAAGGGGAGAAGATTGGTTTCTTAAAGGGGTGCAAAAGGCAATTGGGACATGGATGCACCCTCTTCACACTCCCTTAAACATTGTGATATTTTGCTAATTGTAATTAGCAAAATATCTAGGGAATTAGTCATTGTTGGGCTCAATGAGTTTGGGCTCAATGGGTTTGATTTGTGGGCTGAAAATGGGCTTCATCTTGTTACTCAAAAGTAATTAAAACATAAGGCCCAAAATGAAAATAAAACCCAACTCATATAAATGCTTGAATGCTTAATTAAATAAATATGCAATGCATATAAATTTAATAACTAAATTTACAAATGCCTTTGTAAATCATTTTTATTGGTATTAAAATAAATTTTTTTTCTCAATCCGGCGTGAATCATCTTAATTCTAAGTTCAAAATTATTCTAAACTTAGCTCGAGGAAACCGGGTATTACAGTAAAGTAGGCAAGGAATTGGCCGTTCTCTGCAATGTCGATGTCTCTGCCATCGTTGTCTCCGGTGGATGCAAGCTATAGCAATATTGTAGCAACAACAATATTTTTTTAATTGACGGTTTTCTCCTAACAAAAATAAACAAATTCGATCTCAAATAAATATAAAATAAATAAATCTATTATCAGAAACCATGAATAAATATCGATAATGGCGGTACGCCTAAATTAATTTATTGCAGTATCTAACCTCCATTAAAACAAGCTTGAAGAAATGGCGAACCGCAGGTTTCGCATTGCACCCAGTCGAAGACTGCTCCGAATTGGATGATGGAGGAATCCATAATTCTTTTGGGGCGAAATTCTGTGCTCTAATTTCTTATTAATTTCTTGTTTATTTGTTAGTATTTAGACTCTTTATTTTCCCCAAAGAAATTCATGGTTTGAATTTTATCACTCACATCTTCCCTATTTCTTCGTTCTCCAAATTCAAGCTAAACTTATCACCCAAAAATACCAATCTTGTATTTAGGACTGCTATAAAAGCATGTACTATTAAATAGTTAGAACCCAACAAGTTATTGGGTTACTAAATACTAAAGTCTCACCTCTCACAGTCCACGAAAAAGAGTATCATTAGAGGGTGAATACGAGTTTAAAGTTATTGTAAGTAGAATAAATATTATAAGTATAATGTTAGTATAAACAATAGAATAAAAGTACATTATTAGTAAAAAAATAGAATAAAAGTACAATTTATAGTTAAATATATATATAGGAGATAATGTATGATATCATGGTTCAAAAAGTGAATTGAGAGTCTTCTTTGTGTACAAAAAAAAAAGGAGTAAGTAAGACTCTTCGGTGGACGGATGTAGTAATTTATAATATACTTAAAAAAGTAACTTCCAATTTGCAATCAATTTTAAATTTGAGTGTTAATTTTGTAGTTATACTAAGATTGAAGGTTTATTTGTAAACTATATTTTTGCATTTTATTTCATTTTTCTTTATCTTTTTATTTTTTATTTTATTTCTTTCTAAAATTATGAAATTCGACTAATTATAAAATATTTAACATGCATATCTAATTAAAGATCACGATAATAGCTTTAATTTAATATATTTTATGTAAATATTTGATTTAAAATGTAAAAGTTATATTTATTTAAAGATTAAAGTTTAAAAAATTATCTGTCATCTCTCATATTTTTTTTTGAATAAATCTAGTTTTTAATTCTATTTTTTATTTTCATTTTTTTGGTGCCTTTTCATAATATCTATTTTTATTATTGTAAATTCTCCTTTATTTTTTCAATATTCAGCTCAATTATATTCAATTAAAATTAATTTTTTAGTATATTTTTGAATATGATAATTGAGTTGGTATCAATTTTATATAAATATAAAAATATTTCTTGTACATTGCATAAGGTGCAAATGCGAATATATTGAAAAAGTAATTTTTAATTTATTTTCAAATTTAATTGGTGGTAATGTGAATGAAATTAGGAGTTCCTTACTATAGGGAAAAACCAAGAATATTTATGAAAGTCCTTAAAGAATTTTGTTACCTTGCTAGCATATCGCAGGTCAAATCTAAGCAACTCATTGGAGGGCATCCGTAATGGTGTTTTCTCACATTATTGATTTTTCTTTCAATGAGACCCATACATACTTTGCTTCCCAGCAAGCAAAACTGTTTCTCTTCTCTCCTCAGTCTTCACTTTCTTCTCTACTCTAACTTCTCTACGTCATCAACTTCCTTTTTACTTCATTCCATTAAACATGTTCTGAAAGAGAAAACAAAATTATCAGTCATATCTAAATGGATCATTTCCTCTTTTTTATTTTTCCCCGAATGCTCTTTATTCTTGATAGGTTATCTTTGTTGGGATCGGGTCGAAAAACGCAGCGGAAATAATTTTTTTTTCGAAATTATAAATGAAATAACTATTATTTCATTCCAACGGCATTAACGACTTCACGTTAACATGATGAGAGAGCGAGAATAGAATCTCATACCTTTTCGCTCTCCGGTTGATGTCGGGTATGGAAGCAATCGGTTGCTCGCAGGGATCCAAGCGTATCCCCTCTATCAAGTCCACACTTAGTGTTCGTGTCGAGTGAGAAGTTTTTCGCTAGCAAAACTAATCACTCTTGTATTCAGGAGAAATCAGAAAACTCAGCAGAAAAAGACTGAGCGGCGAGAGCAGAGAGAGAAGAAAATAAAAAATGCAGAAGACGTTTTAATTTAAGGAAACGCGTTCCCCAAATTACAGCTGCAGATTAATTCCCTTAATTATGGAAATTATGGAAATTAAATCCTTCTGCGGTTATGTCTAGTGAACAGACGTCTTTTCATTTTCTTCTTCTCCAATCCGGAGAATATCCGGATATCTTATATCCGGATACAGTTATATATATCCATATATATATATATATAAATCTGATTTTATTAGATTTAAAATTAATCCAATTAACTTTATCTCTAATTAAATTAATCCTATTAATTTAATATAGAATCAGACTTGTTAATCCGATTATATTCAATAAAACTAATTTAATTGAATATCTAAATTAACTCATTAATTTAGAACAAGTCTCAATTTAATTAATCGAATTAATTAATTGGATTTAACTATTTAAATCAATTCAATCTGACACGTTACACTAATTTGTGTGTGACCCTCTTAGGTTCACAACCAGCACCAGTAATAGGTTTGTAACACATTACAACTTAGTTAATTTATCTGATAAATTAATTCACTTGAAATTAACTATTTAATTCCAAGAGCCTATAAACCATGGGAACATCTAGCAAGTAGCATGGCTATCTAGCACTGTGTGAAATAGCGAGTAAACCTATTTTGATTATGAATCGTCATACACGTACAGTCCTTCTATCATCTAATTTCCCAATTGGATATTGAGTATGGAATTAAATCGAAAACTCAATATAATCCAATAATCATATTTTCAATTGAATTCAATAACTCTTTAATGAATCATAATTCATTATGCCCTGGCCAAGGTCTTCAAGTTATGAACAATGAAAACTATAGGAAATTCTCTTGTCTCACAAGTAATAGATTCTTTATTGACCACTCATTAATCTCCATATAAGTTCATATTTCATCCAACATAAAATCTTTAGTGATTGACTAGCAATCAGAAAATATATCAAAATGAAATAGAACTAATACAAGATTACTATGGTGTCTCAAGTCAAAGGACTAATCGTATACTATCATAATATAGTAATTCTTATTTCGATAAAACAAATTCCATATAAGAATTTCTATCGGGTCAGTTCGGTGTACTTGTTCTCCAACAAGCACCCACATATATACACTTACGTCAACTACGTTAATGTTGATGAAACGCAACATTCTCATCTTATGAGTATGTATCATATGTGCGAGCTATTTCCAACAATTCAATATCCTTTTCTTGAATAGTTATTTCACTCGGAACTATTTTAAGACCAAAGCTTCAAAGACATATTTCATAATCACCATCATATGCGTGATCATATCTTATAACTCTTTATGGTCTAAGGACTTCATCTAAATCGCATAAGTTATTAAAAACAAATACATTAGATAAGTAAATGCCTTTATTAATATAAATTCCAATGAGATTGAATTTACATATAAATAAAAATGACCAATCTAATTGGTGCGCCGAGTGTAACTCTTTCAATCTCCCACTCGCCCTAGCACCAATCACCCGTGTATCTTAGACCCATCTTCTCAAGATGTCCTTCGAATACCTTTTGTGACAACGGTTTAGTAAGTGGATCTGCTACATTTTCTGCTGAAGCAACTCGCTCCACAACGACATCACCTCTACCAATGATTTCTCGAATCAAGTGGTATCTTCGCATAATGTGTTTGGATCTTTGATGAGATCTTGGTTCTTTAGCTTGCGCAATAGCTCCATTGTTATCACAGTATATAGGTACTGGATCAACAACTGAAGGAACGACACCCAACTCTTGAATGAAATTCCTTATCCAAACAGCTTCTTTTGCAGCATCTGATGCAGCAATATATTCAGCTTCTGTGGTGGAGTCAGCAACTGTTTCTTGTTTAGAACTTTTCCAACAAATTGCTCCACCATTTAAAGTGAATATAAATCCTGACATAGACTTGGAGTCATCTTTATCAGACTGAAAACTAGAGTCGGTGAAACCCTCTAGTTTCAGTTCCCCACCTCCATAGATCAAAAATAAATCCTTAGTTCTTCTCAAGTACTTAAGGATTGATTTTACGACCTTCCAGTGCTCTTCGCCTGGATTAGACTGATATCTACTCGTGACACTCAGAGCATGTGCGACATCAGGTCTTGTACATAGCATAGCGTACATAATACTCCCTATAGCAGAAGCATAAGGCACACGTGTCATTTTTTCTCTCCCTTCAGGTGTCTGAGGAGACATAGCTTTAGTGAGAGAAACACCATGACTCATTGGCAAGAATCCACGTTTGGATTCTTCCATGCTAAACCTTTTTAACATTTTGTCTATGTACATGGACTGAGATAATCCAATCATCCTTCTCGATCTATCTCTATAGATCTTGATTCCAAGGATGAAAGATGCCTCTCCCAAGTCCTTCATGGAGAATTGGTTTGACAACCAAATCTTTGTTGATTGCATTAATCCTATATCATTCCCAATGATAAGGATGTCATCAACATAGAGCACAACAAACACCACCGAGCTCCCACTAGTTTTCTTATACACACATGGCTCTTCCAGATTCTTATGAAAACCAAACGTTTTGATTGTTTCATCGAATCGGATGTTCCAACTTCTTGAAGCTTGTTTGAGTCCATAGATAGATCTTTGGAGTTTACAAACCTTTTGTTCATACCCCTTAGATACATATCCTTCAGGCTGCACCATATAAATATCTTCCTCAATGTTTCCATTAAGGAATGCAGTCTTTACATCCATTTGCCATATCTCATAGTCATAATATGCAGCTATGGCAAGTAGAATTCGAATGGACTTAAGCATCACAACTGGCGAAAAGGTTTCCTCGTAATCAATTCCTTGCTTTTGAGTATAACCTTTTGCGACCAGACGAGCTTTAAAGGTAGCCACATTTCCGTCTACTCCAAGCTTTCGCTTGAATATCCATTTGCATCCGATAGGAATTATTCCATTTGGTAAATCTACCAAGATCCATACCTCGTTAGAGTACATGGATTCCATTTCGGATTGCATAGCTTCTAGCCACTTATCTGAGTCAATATCTTTAATTGCCTCAGAAAAGGTCCTTGGATCATTATCCATAGGTTGTTCTTCCTCATGATTTTCCATCAATAAGTTCAACCTATCAGGCGGCCTTGAAACTCTTTTGGACTTTTCACGGGGCTGTGTATAAGAACATTCACCCTTTTCTGATTGAGTATTTTCTGCCACAACAGGAGTACTTTGTGGTTCTTGAGTTTCATCAAGTTCTACAATCTTATTACTTCTGTTACACAGAAATTCTTCCTCAAGGAAAGTAGCATTTCTCGAAACAAACACCTTTTGTTCCGAGGGATCATAGAAATAATATCCAATAGACTCTTTTGGATATCCCACAAAATTACATAAGATGGATCGCATATCCAACTTATCTCCCATTAACTGCTTCACATAAGCAGTGCACCCCCATATCCTAAGATATTTGTAAGAAGGTGTTTTGCCAAACCATAATTCATACGGCGTTTTGGGTACAACTTTAGATGGCACTCTATTTAATAGATGTGTTGCAGTTTCTAAAGCATAACCCCAAAATGAAAGAGGTAATGTAGTGAAGCCCATCATAGATCGCACCATGTCTAACAAGGTCCGATTCCGGCGCTCAGAAACTCCATTGAGTTGAGGAGTGCCAGGTGGCGTCCACTGTGAGAGAATCCCATTCTCTTTTAGATAATCAAGAAACACACCGCTTAAGTATTCACCTCCTCGATCAGATCGAAGAATTTTAATACTAGAGCCAGTTTGTTTCTCCACTTCATGTCTGAATTCTTTGAACTTTTCAAATACTTCAGATTTGTGCCTTAAGAGGTACACATAACCATACCTAGAGTAGTCGTCGGTAAAAGTTACAAAATAGTGATAGTTCCCACGAGCACCCACACTTAGTGGTCCACAAACATCTGTATGGATCAAATCCAAAATATGTTGTGATCGTTCCACTTGTCCCACAAATGGTGATTTGGTCATCTTTCCTTTAAGACAAGATTCACAAGTTGCCATCCTTTCCTCGGTTGAAAAACCAAGCAATTGAGACAATTGATTCACCCTTCTCTCAGAAATATGACCCAATCTTGAGTGCCAAAGATCTATGGAACTACGATCATCTAATTTTCTTTTACTTTGTTGAACATGCAAAACAGGGTTTCGAGGCATAATAGTATAAAGACCATTAACCAATACACTAGAATAGATTAAAGAAGCATCTTTAAAGATAGAACATATTCCACCCTTTATTGAAAATTCATAACTTTCTCTATCCAAAACTGGAATAGAGACGATGTTCTTAATCAAACTAGGTACGTAAAAGCAATTGTTCAAAACAATCTCAAAACCACTATCAAGAGCTAAGTGAACAGTTCCTACAACTAAGGCAGCAACTCTTGCTCCATTGCCCATGCGTAGAACCGTCTCCCCTTTGCTCAACTTCTTAGTTTCCACCATCACCTGTAAATCATTACAAAGATGTGAGGAACAACCGGTATCCAATACCCACGAAGCATCGTTAACAGATAAGTTAACTTCAACATAGTACATACCTGAACATTTCAGGCTTGCAAGATATTCTTTGCAATTCCTCTTCCAATGACCAGGCTTGTTGCAGAAATGGCAAACATCTTTGGATTGAGAACTTTCCCCTTTCTTTTTCCCAACTCCACCCTGTGCCTTCAACTTGTTTGGTTTAGATGAACCTTTCATCTTCCCCTTCCACTTCCCCTTCCCCTTGTTAGTCTTGGCCTTGTGAGCTTTCGACGAGGAGGAGGAACCAACAAGAAGAACCGGCTTGTCCTTTTTCATAGTGGACTCCGCCGTCACAAGCATATTGACAAGTTCAGGAAGACTAGTAGTCATGCTATGCATAGTGAAGTTGACGACAAAAGTGTCAAATGATGGTGGCAAAGACTGCAACATGAGATCAGTTTGCAGTTCAGCTTCTATCTCGACTCCAAGAGATCCCAACCTTTCCATGAGAGCTATCATCTTCAGCCCATGAGTTTGGACCGAAGAGCCCTCAGTCATACGACATTGGAAAAGTTCCTTAGATATCGTATATCTTTGTTGTCTAACACTTTCTCCGTACAACCTTTGTAAACGGAGAAGGACCTCATAAGCCGAAGCCACACCTTCATTTTGCCTTTGAAGCTCATTCGACATCGATGCTAGCATGTAGCAACGAACCTGCAAATCGTCATCCACATGACTTTGGTACTTCGTAAGCACCGCTTCTTCAGCGTCATCAGCAGGTTTTTCAGGCATTGGGGCATCCAAGACATAAGCCTTCTTTTCGCAATTAAGAACAATTCTCAAATTGCGAACCCAATCAACATAGTTAGGACCGGTAAGTTTGTTTTGGTCAAGGATAGATGTTAATGGATTTTTCGACATTGTGCAGACAATCTACAAGTAAGATGCAGAAAATTAGCAGATGATGAAAAATATATTCAATTAATATAAGGTCTTTAATTATCAATTGTCTCCCACTATTTTATTCAAATTCCATAACCCCAAATGAAATTCGGGAAATCAAATTTCCTAGAGGGAATTGAAGCCCAACAAAATATATTCCATACCTCAATTCTATGAGCCCATGAAATACTTTTATCGGTAGTCAACTCTTTGACAATTATATCTCTATATAACCTTCAATATTATTTTACCTCACCTTTCCTATACACCTCAATTTTATGAGCCCATATAGTACTAAGTGTCAAGTTATACCCATCAAACATTCATGTAAATAAAGTATCAATGCGTTCCACGACTCATGGACAACGTAGTGATAAATTATTCCATGAGTATCTATATACTTAGAAAAATCACAGCTTTCCATCACCAAACCACTCCATGACTCATGGCAAGTGATATAGTGTGGTAGCATCTCATGATTTTACTTTTGATGGTAGGCTTGGAACGATGAATCCAATTCAACTTGTCCAATTTAACTTGAAATATAACTTTATAAAAGTTTCAAAAACTTGGGGATTTAATTTTCAAGACCTCATCGAAACCTATTAACTAGGTGGGTTATATTAATGCAAACATCATCACATGATTCGCGCAAATAAGCATTAAAAAATATACTAGCAAACATGCTAAAAATATAAAGCGATGGGATGATCATAGCCATTCCTATGCGACCCGTTTCGAGCCAAAAACGGGTCAAAGGACAATCTAAGGGATTTTAAAATGAAAGACCTATCTATTACATCATATGTAATCCCATACATATATGGGCCTTGAGCTCCTCTTATTTCTTCGCCACGAACGTCCTCCAAAAATACAATGAAAAATAAAAACCTCACTTTCTATTCTACACTCATTGCATAAATGAAAAACGATTACATAGAAAGGAATAAGAGGCTCACAGTCCCCATTTTAAAACCCAAAGCATAAAACAAATAAAACCATCACATGGGTTTAGGCTCATGATCATCCCCAAAATAAATCATGCTAACATTCATCACATGATATAAAGCATAATAAATTTACCAAGTGGATTTAATGATTTATTTCATTATTCAAAGCATAAAGTTTTGATTTTGCATAAAACAATTTTATCACATTGTTAGAATTAACTATTAACTCTAAAATGCCAAAATCACGAGTCGCATCGGCATGCCGTGAGAGCTACTGTGCACGCCGAGCCGCAACAACAGTTGCACACGACGCACACAGCAGCACGCACGCACACAGGCTGCACAACACAGCAGCCTTCGTTGAGGCATTTCGCCGAACAGGTGGCGGGCGAGCCAGAAACGCAGCAGCGCATCAGCAAGCCCGCACCACCTGTGCGAACTGCACAACAGCAGCATGCTTATGGCATTGTGGAGCCTAGGCTGCTCACAAAACAGCCCAAAACTCAGCACCATTCAGCCCCAAACTCGCGTGCACCATTGCCCTAGCGAGTTTGAGCGAAACCGAGACAAATCTCGGTTCCTATAGGCTACACAAGTGACATGGTGCATGTTAAGGCATTCCTCAATGCCCATAGTGGCAATGGCGTCGCACGCCATGACCAGCCATGGCAATTTCGTGCCCAAACATCACCATTCAGTTTACGCCAATAAGGTGTTCGATAAAATGCCACAGTCAAGTTTTCATTAAAAACCATGCGAATTTTCAGATTTACTTCATACTCTTTGAATAACAAAATAAACTCAAGCATAATCAACAATTAAATCATGCCAACAACGAACCAAAAACATCACGTTAACGTGAAACCGGGCTCTGATACCACTGTTGGGATCGGGTCGAAAAACGCAGCGGAAATAATTTTTTTTTCGAAATTATAAATGAAATAACTATTATTTCATTCCAACGGCATTAACGACTTCACGTTAACATGATGAGAGAGCGAGAATAGAATCTCATACCTTTTCGCTCTCCGGTTGATGTCGGGTATGGAAGCAATCGGTTGCTCGCAGGGATCCAAGCGTATCCCCTCTATCAAGTCCACACTTAGTGTTCGTGTCGAGTGAGAAGTTTTTCGCTAGCAAAACTAATCACTCTTGTATTCAGGAGAAATCAGAAAACTCAGCAGAAAAAGACTGAGCGGCGAGAGCAGAGAGAGAAGAAAATAAAAAATGCAGAAGACGTTTTAATTTAAGGAAACGCGTTCCCCAAATTACAGCTGCAGATTAATTCCCTTAATTATGGAAATTATGGAAATTAAATCCTTCTGCGGTTATGTCTAGTGAACAGACGTCTTTTCATTTTCTTCTTCTCCAATCCGGAGAATATCCGGATATCTTATATCCGGATACAGTTATATATATCCATATATATATATATATAAATCTGATTTTATTAGATTTAAAATTAATCCAATTAACTTTATCTCTAATTAAATTAATCCTATTAATTTAATATAGAATCAGACTTGTTAATCCGATTATATTCAATAAAACTAATTTAATTGAATATCTAAATTAACTCATTAATTTAGAACAAGTCTCAATTTAATTAATCGAATTAATTAATTGGATTTAACTATTTAAATCAATTCAATCTGACACGTTACACTAATTTGTGTGTGACCCTCTTAGGTTCACAACCAGCACCAGTAATAGGTTTGTAACACATTACAACTTAGTTAATTTATCTGATAAATTAATTCACTTGAAATTAACTATTTAATTCCAAGAGCCTATAAACCATGGGAACATCTAGCAAGTAGCATGGCTATCTAGCACTGTGTGAAATAGCGAGTAAACCTATTTTGATTATGAATCGTCATACACGTACAGTCCTTCTATCATCTAATTTCCCAATTGGATATTGAGTATGGAATTAAATCGAAAACTCAATATAATCCAATAATCATATTTTCAATTGAATTCAATAACTCTTTAATGAATCATAATTCATTATGCCCTGGCCAAGGTCTTCAAGTTATGAACAATGAAAACTATAGGAAATTCTCTTGTCTCACAAGTAATAGATTCTTTATTGACCACTCATTAATCTCCATATAAGTTCATATTTCATCCAACATAAAATCTTTAGTGATTGACTAGCAATCAGAAAATATATCAAAATGAAATAGAACTAATACAAGATTACTATGGTGTCTCAAGTCAAAGGACTAATCGTATACTATCATAATATAGTAATTCTTATTTCGATAAAACAAATTCCATATAAGAATTTCTATCGGGTCAGTTCGGTGTACTTGTTCTCCAACAAGCACCCACATATATACACTTACGTCAACTACGTTAATGTTGATGAAACGCAACATTCTCATCTTATGAGTATGTATCATATGTGCGAGCTATTTCCAACAATTCAATATCCTTTTCTTGAATAGTTATTTCACTCGGAACTATTTTAAGACCAAAGCTTCAAAGACATATTTCATAATCACCATCATATGCGTGATCATATCTTATAACTCTTTATGGTCTAAGGACTTCATCTAAATCGCATAAGTTATTAAAAACAAATACATTAGATAAGTAAATGCCTTTATTAATATAAATTCCAATGAGATTGAATTTACATATAAATAAAAATGACCAATCTAATTGGTGCGCCGAGTGTAACTCTTTCAATCTTAAGGCTCCCTAGAGGAGGTACCCGAGAATTGTCATCTTAACGGGATCCCATCGAGCCGAAGGCCAACAATGCCGTATGCCGTTAATCGGTATATTAAGGGTGCATTTACTTTAATGCAAAATGAGAGAAAAAATATATTTTCACCATTTTTACACCATTTTCATATGTTTACTACTCCCTCCGTCCCGGTAATCTTGTCCCCTTTCTTTTGGGCACGGAGATTAAGGAGTGTTGAGTTAGTGTTGTAAATTGTAAGGTCCCACATGCTTAAGAAAATGAAAGTATAGCTAATCAACACATGGCTCTCTCTCTCTCTCGGCACTCTCTCCCCCTTCCCCCTCTGTAAACCGGCCTCCCCCTTCCCCCTCTGTTCCGCCGGCGTCGGCGTCACCTCCCCCCTTTCCCCTCTGTTCCGCCGGCGCCGCCTCTCCCCTTCCGCCTGGCGTCGCCTCCCCCCTCCCCCCTTCCCAAACATGGCTCTCTCTCTCGGCACTCTCTCCCCAAACATGAAACATGAATTCAACAAAAATAAATTCAAGGAGAAGAACTAATCAACACTCTGCAAATTCAATAAACAAGAAAAAGAAAACCAATTCAAGCAACGCAGCAAATTCAAGAACAGAAGAACAAAATCCCTAATTTCTATGGTGGAGGAGAGAAGAGCAAGTTCTCTGTGTCTTTCAACAGATTCAGAGCGGCGCGCCCCTCTGTAAACCCCAACCCCCAAATTGCTAACCCTCATTTCTTCTGTAAGCCCTAATTTCTACAGGCGGCGGCGGTGGCGGCTCCGGCCGTTCGACCAAAGAAAATGAAGTAGGAGGGGCGAAATCGAAGGGGTGGTTTTTGGATTTGGGGATTTAGGGCTCGGAGGAGGAGAGAGAGGTGGAGACGGCAGCCGTCGCTGCTGCTTCGCCGAAGGGAAGCCGATGGTGGCTATGTGCCCGGCGATTGTGTGTGTGTCTGTGTTTTGTGAGAACAGAGGGAGAGACGAGAATGGAAGGCATACGAGAGAGAAAGAGGAAGCGGTGGCGAAGAGGTAATCGACGGATTTACAGAGGGGGGAGGGGGGAGGCGACGCCAGGCGGAAGGGGAGAGGCGGCGCCGGCGGAACAGAGGGGAAAGGGGGGAGGTGGCGCCGGCGCCGGCGGAACAGAGGGGGAAGGGGGAGGCCGGTTTACAAAGGGGGAAGGGGGAGGTGGTAGAGAGAGATAGCAGTAGGTGTGATTCATTCTAATAAAAGGGATTTGTTTAGTTGAGTTAATTAAAATCATGTTTAATTAGAAATTAATGAACCCTTAAAATTTACCTAAAAAGGAAAGGGGACAAGATTATTGGGACAGACCAAAAAGGAAAGTGGGACAAGATTATTGGGACGGAGGGAGTATAATAGAAAAAAAAAATCAAACATGATGAAATATTTTTTCAAGCAACGTTGGATAATATTTTCAAGATTAACTCTTTTCCACTCATTTTATCTTCAATGTTGGATAATATTATTTTTGGGTAGTGGTCTGAAAATATTTTCCAAGATTTTCTTATCTTTTTATCTTTAGTAAACATATGATAAAAAAAGAGAAAACGATCTTATCTTTTCTTATCCATCATTTTCCAATAAAATTTTTATAATCGAAGTAAAAATCAAAGTAAACATAGTCTAATTAATATTTTGCATCAGAAATATACTCCCTCCGTCCCGCGAATCTTGAGTCAATTCTTTTCGGCACATGAATTAAGAAAATACTAGTATTTAGTGTGTCAAGTGTGGTAGGTGAAAAAGTAAAAAAGTGAATAAAGAGAATTTTTTTTGCCATATAAAAAAATGACTCAAGATTCGTGGGACGAAAGAAGTATATAACTTCATGAAAAATGTTAATCAACTCAATCTTTTTCCTTTGAGGGACGGACTGTTAATATAACTTAATCCTACAACGTTATATATATGAGAAAGAAAAATTAATACGAGATCGAGTGGAATGAAACGTTTCAAGGATGATGCTCACAACAACATTATATGAGACATCACTCTCACAATTACATTATGAGACAGCACGTTGCAGTCTCCTAATTATATGTGACATGATCATTATGGCTTCAATCCTGTCACTACGTTGTTATTATAGTTTGTCAAACCGAATAGCTCTTTTATGAGTTCAATCTCTATTATTTTTTCTTAGAAGATCGAATACGTACACTAATTAATCAAAGGAATATTATACAATTTCTACTTTGAAATCACTCATAACATTGAAGTTGAGTGCGAGGTGTACGAAAACCGTTCATTTATTTATGAATAAAAATATACCAATTTAGTTTGAATAAGGAGGAATTCTATATAAAATACAAAATATACTCGGACAACTGTTTCGTATAAAAAGTTTGATTTTTTTTTAAATAAATTTATATTATAGTATAACATTAATTTCATTGACTTCGCAAACCTAATTTAATTGCACAGTTAAATAGATGTCTATATAAATTGCACTACATTAGGTTTGCCTATTATATACAGAGCATTGTTTATAAAATTAAGTTTTCTTACTATAAATATATACATATTATAATTATGTGTTAATGGGTAAAAATGCCCCATCCCTTATGTGTTTTTTGAAAAATGCCCTCTCTTATCATAGAAAGCATTCTATGCCCTAAATATATGAAGTGCCTAATTTACCCTTTGATGTTGATGGGTTTGCTTGGTTTTTTGTGAAAGTCTTATACATTTGACCGATTTGACAGCCTTCGGTCATAAAAGTCAACGATTTGACAGCTATCAGTCAAGAGTACATATGATCGGTGGGTGGCTAGATCATGTGTCCGGCCGGTCGGACACATGATTTTACCGGCCGGACACATGATTTTAACGGCCAGACACATGATTTTATCGGTCAGACATGTGTCCGACCGATAAAATCATGTGTCCGGCCGGTGAAATCATGTGTCCGCCGGCCGGACACATGATCTAGCCACTCATCGGTCATATGTACTCTTGACTGATAGCTGTCAAATCGTTGATTTTTATGATTGATAGCTGTCAAATCGATCAAATGTGTAAGACTTTCACAAAAAACCAAGCAAACCTATCAAATCAAAGGGTACTTAAAGAATAGGGCATAGAATGCTTTGTATAATAAGAGAGAACATTTTTACAAAAAAAGATAAGGAAGTGGGCACTTTAAATTTTTACTCTTATGATTATTATCTCCTTATGTATCTAGAAATTTTAAAAATTTATTGCGGTAAGATTTATCAATTTTTTACACATATATTTTCATTATTTAAATTCAATACTTTTACATATTATCTGTACCATTTTGCTAGTATAAATATAATGAGCTATGATGATGATAGGTTAATTCGGTATATCTTTTGAGAGCTGCATACACACTCAAACACACTTAGAACTCTGTATGTGGCTAGAATATCTGATCAATTGTTTCGAAAGAAATCATTTTACCAATTGAACCGTGATTTGTCTTTAGATTAATACGGTAACTAATAAGCGAAACGGAATCATAAATTCTGAAGTCTCTATCATATAGGAGTATGTATATGTTGATAAGAACTAAACTAGGCTTCATTAAATTAGTATGTCGGAGAAAATAACATAACAGCTCAGCAAACTGTACTTGAAACATTATAGTATCATATTCTCGTTCAGACTTCAAGCACACAATCGAGCTAGTCTATGACTATCACAATTCACATTTAAGTACCTCTCAAAAAAAAAAAAATTAAGTAATTAAAGTTGATATTTAGATATTTATATAGTGTCAAATTAATTAAGGCCTTTTAAGATTTATTGTGTCGACCGTCCTCTGGTATTATCAATTTTACGGCGATTTGTTGTGACAGAGTTAAGACTTCAAAGTAGTACAACTTGTAATTTCGGATGTGTTCGGTAATAAAATTAAAGACTCGAGATGATAGTTTAAGTAATGGGCTTTAAAATTGTGTGCGTGTGTTGGCCAAACAGTGAGGGGTTAATGTCTAAGGCCAAAGGTCTTGGATTCGAGCCCCCTGTGGCGCGGTCTTTAAATTTCTTTATTTATTACTGTTAATTTATCAAAAAAATAAATAAATTATGGGCTCTAAAAGCTCTAATCAATCTTGAATTTTGACTTTATATGAACATCTAATCTCAAGTTGAATCTCGCATAAAAAATTGAATAGGTCTATTTGCAAAGAATTAAAGTTAGGTCTTTACTGCTAAGACTCAAACGTAAGGTTTAAATTGCAAATGACCCCAAAGTTGGGTCTTAAATTTTAAATAACTCAAAAAGTTATTGTCTATTGCTCTGTGGTGTTATAAGTTCGGCATGGGTGATAAACTAATTAGTTTCTTAATTTGGAGACTGGACAAGGTATGATTTTCATCAACCCAACATGTAGTATTATATTGTTTATATTTATTTAATATGAACATACACTTACATATGCACCTAATAACGCCATGTTATTAAACACGTCATGTGACAGTTTATCTCCACCGTCCGAGAGTGAGATTTGAAATGGAAAAATGGAAATAAATAAAAATAAAAGGATACATAAAAAAACAGAGGATTAGGCAGCATGTGCAATTCTGCATCACCAAACATCGTTTTATATTGGTTTTGGACTTTGGCGCTGAAATATTCTACTACTATTATTCTGTTAATCAAACTCACAAACCACTTGCCTTGCGAGTTACCTGCCAAATCAACAATCTTTTTCAACAGCTGCAGTTGCATAAGTAAAATCCTCTGTTATTTATGTATCGCCCATTAAAACTAGTAGGGGAAAGCAATTAATTTCAACAGTTTACACGCTTCTATTTTATTTTATAATTAAGATGGGAATTGAAGTTTTTTGGTATAAAGTTCAGTGTAAGTAATGTTTTAGCCATGATTTTGAGTTAAAAGGATTTGGTTAATGGTAAAAATATGAATGAAAATGATATACTATATAATTTGAAAATCAAAATAAAAAGTACAATAAATGGTTATTTGTCTGTATATATATGAATAAAAACCCATTTTTTATTTTATACACGATAAAAATGTGAATGACAAAAATGGAAAAGAAAAAAAGACAAAAATGGATATTGTAGAAATTCTCAACCGCGACAAAAGAAGAAGAAGAAAGAAAATATATACTAGAAAATTAGTCACATCATCCACAAAGAAATTACTCCCTCCGTCCCAATAAAAGTGGCCACCTTTCCATTTTAGTTTGTCCCATTAAAAGTGGCCACTTTCCAAAATAGGAAAGTTGGAACTTAATTAAGCCCATTAAATAAAAATTAATTAAACTTCTAATTAAACTTATCTCCCCTATCCTCTCCTCTATTCCTCACTGAGGCTCGCTCGGTCTTCTCCCTCGCTCGGTCTTCTCACCAAGGAGTCCACCTTCTTCTTCTCCGGCCGTCTCAGCCGCCGGTGAGGCTGCCTCCGGCCGAGGACGCCGTTGCTTTCTCAGTTTTCTCTCTCAGTTTCTCAATTTGTGAAACATCAAGAGAGCCCTAATTTTCTCCTCTGAAATCGAAATCGCCACCGCCCTGCAATCTCCGGCGTCGTTGTCGCCTCAAGGCTGGCGTTGCTCTGCCTTAGCCCGGCATCTCTCCCTCGCGCTCCTTCGTCCTCTCTCTGTAATTCTGGAGTCGCGCTGCCGCCTGGTCTCTGTAATTCCGGCAAGAGAGCGAGCCCTTGCCTCTCTGTAAGATCCCGTCTGAATCCGGCGCCGTTTGTGGGATCTGGTTTGCAAGTTGGGATTTCTTGAACATTTGTGTGGTTTTGCGATTTTTGTGGTTTGCGATCTGGTTTGCGATTTGAGATCTGGTTTGCGGTTTGTAAGATCCCCGTCTGAATCCCTCGTCTGAATCCAACACCGGCGTCGCAGTCACCGTCGCCGACGCCGACTGCCAGGAAAGAAAGTGGGATTTGATTTCTTAATTAATTCTTTAATTTTGGTGGACCACACTTAATTAACACATAACAATCTCCTTCTTAATCTCCGTGCCGAAAAGAATGTGGCCGCTTTTAACGGGACGGAGGGAGTACAAATTAACTCAAAGGAGGGTGATTGAAGAAGAAGAAAGAAAATATATAGTAGAAAATTAGTCACATCATCCACAAAGAAATTAGCAAATTAACTCAAAGGAGGGTGATTGAAGAAAAAGTTAATTAATTGACGAAAACGAAAGTAGGCAGAAATATAGAAAACAAGCGTGTTTAACTATTCGTATTGATTATTTTAATGCAAGTGTGATTCGCATTAATATTTCATATTCATACTATTACGTGTGAGATGCAATCTGATCACATGATTATGGAATAAGTCTTTTGTCTGTAGGCGTTGGTTTTCTTTATATTCCACTCCCAGAAATGGATGGAAAGAATAATTTAGAAAAATCGCCCAACTACTATTCAAGAAATAGTAAATTATGAGAGCTCGTGAATCAGCACCATGTTATTACAGTTACAAGGCCAAAATAAGAGAGACTGTGGTCCAAAAAGACAAAAATTTCACACTGCAAACTGCAATTGGCTCGAATCTCCGCTAGGAATTGTTGGGTTTTGTCCGAATCCAACAATGAGTGATGACAGGGTGGCGATGATGATGGGTGATGACAGGATGGAAAAGTGGGAAAAGAAAAAATAAAACACTTACCAGTGGTGGGTGGGGGTCAAATAATGCACATGTTTATGGACTCCTCAAAAGATTTTTAAGTGAGTGAGCGGCTTTCACCGTATAAGCTGCAGTGCTACTACACCCACATGTACATAATTTCGCATGTGTAAATGTTTGTTGCACAAAAATAATATTCAGGGATATTTCATTATTAAAGGTGGCCCCACTATCTCACCCTCATACAAATATATTATTTTATTTAAGAATAATGAGATCATCAATCTTACATATGCACAAGAAAAAGAAAACAACTTTGAGCCCCACTATATATATATATATATCTCACTATCATATGCTAAGGGACATTTTATTGGAATAATATGAGACAGTTGATCAATCTTACAATATACAAATGAAAAAGAAAACAAAAGAGCAATTCTAAGCTCCAACCCTTATGCTTGAATTTATAAGAATTACTATACTAATATACGTAAGACAAAAAAGGAAGTAATATTAATTTGAGGAAGAGGGGACAAAGGTGCCAACATAGCCGAATCCCATGATGAAGAAGGCGATTGCTTGGAGGAAGAGATAGATGAAGAAATGGTATTTCCCGTATATGACGTCGTAGCACCCACAGAATAAGAGGTAGCAACCGAACGCAAGCTCTAACAAATTAATTCTGTATGTTCACCAAAATATATAAAGGAAATTGCATTACATTAGATCAGATTAAATTTAATTTCATCAGAAATCCAACATTAGATAATAATAATACTAATAATAATACCTATCAATAAATTTGAAGCGCCGTTGGTTGGTAGCCGTAGATTTAACCTTCACAGTGTCGCCAACAGGTTTGGCCTTGAGAGCATCACCAAGTTTCTCAGTGACAATCCACTCGTTCACTCTACCCACCTCCATCAGCCCGATCAACGTACCTTTGGTGCGGTGTAGTGCCATCACATTCTCGAAAACGATCCAAAAAACAACCAAATGAATTGACCTAAAAAAATTAACATACGCATATTTTTCTTAATTAATAATAACATCAAATTAAAGAAGGTGCATTTGTAATTTGGGCAGAGAGGGAAGGGACCTCGGAGTGTGCTGATGGCATTGAGGACGGTGATGATTGTGGGAATGTAGACTACACCCCATTTTGGGATGTGGTAGTCAGGTACCAACACCGCAGCAGGAAGTACAACACAGTAAAACACGAACGTCACTATATGGGCTATTATCTTCCTCACCAAGAAGAAGCTGTATATAACGTGAACCTTTGTCCACAATGTAACTTTCTGCACCCACCAATTAAAACTATTAATTACTACATATATACAAACATCACTACTCCAAAGTTATCCAGAGATTACTGTATTTAACCTCGTTTCTTATAATCTCCGACAACATCTTGCGAAATAAATTGGCGGGCCCACATGACCAACGATGTTGTTGGTATCTATAGGCCTTGAACGTGCTAGGCAACTCATTTTTTACCTGCAACACTTTAATTTGTTTTTCACCGTCACCAAAATATATTTAAAAAAATAAATAAATATAGGTACCTGTAGCGCACCAACATACACGAATTTCCATCCTTTGAGACTTGCACGAATAGCCAAGTCCATATCCTCAACTGTGGTACGGTCTTTCCAACCTCCCGCTTCCTCAATTGCAGCCATTCTCCACACGCCAGCAGTTCCTATAGTATTAAATTCCACAGCACCACGCATTAAATCAATGGTTCCAATCATACAGATCTGCATAATTGCATATATCTTAGTCACTATCATATTTATTTAATATACGTGTTGGATGCGGAATTAGATATGCCAACGGTACTCTAGAATCTAGCTAGCTCATTTAATTAATTCATACGGCGGAAAATATTAATGATTACCATTGAAGCCAAAAAAGGCATATGTGGATGATCCAACTTCTTGCTCCACTGTGAAATGATAGTTGAGCGACATTTCTTGAATTCTCGTCATCAAGCATTCGTTCGCATTCACTGCAAACAAAAATTAATCTTTGTTTTACGTACTACTAATACCAAATCCTAGCTAGTGCCAATACAAAGATATTGACAAAAGTAAGTGATGAACGTTGAGGTCCACCATTAACCTTGCGAAATTAATAGAGCACATGTGATGAACAGTGCCAAAACATACAAGTACCCTTCCTTTTCTGAAGAATGAAAGATATGTCATATGTGTGGTGGAAACATAGCTCACACCAATCCACAATGAACCAACCAGAGTTGGGTCGCCTCTCACAACATGTATCCTTAAAATATGCACTGCACGTGATTAATTAACAAGTGATTAAGCCGCTAAGACAAAGTTTTCCGTACCAAACTTCCACCGAGCCTGCACGAGGCCGATCTGCGGGTTGTGGACGAGGAATGGGATGGTTCGGCGCAGGAAATCCGGCTCCGGTTGGAAATCCGCGTCGAATATGGCCACGTGATCGCATTCTTTGACGTAGGAGCGCTTCAGCCCTTCTTTGAGAGCTCCGGCTTTGTATCCATTTCTGTTGTCTCGAATTTCGTATTTGATGTTTACCCCTTTACTCGCCCATCTCTGGCACTCCGTTTCCACCATAGTCTGCTCAAACAATGTAATTGCTTCATTTCGGGATGCGGAATTCGATCGGGGATTTCGGGACATACCTTGATGGCGGGGTCCGTTGAATCGTCGAGAACTTGAACTATGAAGCGGTCGGAGGGCCAAGATAGGCCACATGCAGCTCCGATGGAGAGCTGGTACACCTGTTCAGTAGGAATGAATGAGTGTGTGTTGTTTAGCAAATTAATTAATTGTTGTTTCAAGTTAAACAGACCTCTCTTTCGTTGAACATTGGGATCTGGACAAGAACCATGGGGTAGGCGAGGTTCCCCTGCTCCAAATCTTCTTCCAAGGCGTCGCATTTGTATCGTGTATGGGGTTTCCTGCCCAACATTTTGACGCCGCTGATAACGACGGCCATGTACACTCGTTCCACGAACAACATGACTGACATTATCAAGCAGATAGTCATGGAGATGTCCAGCAGCGGCACGACTATGAGTAAGGGCTTCACCTGCCCCAACACTAGCATCAATTGCTCTTCCGCGCCGGAAATCGTGGCGGGCATCACCCTCCACACCCACTCCATTTTACCGTTTAAATTCCTCTGTTTTCTTACTTTAACTGGAAACAGAGGACCAAATCCAGATCTAATACGGCGCTATAAATACTCTTTCTTTTTTGTCCTTCGGGAAAAGTAACTTTTCTTACAAAAACAAAATGGGAAATGAGCTGGAATGTCGGAAAACACTAGCTCAGCTTGCCATATCAAAAGTCAGCCTCCTTCGCCAATAATTTTTTTTTTCAAGTATGCAACTCGTTAGTTTGACTTAAACATGGAAACACTCGATACAAATTAACAAGTAGGACGACACACACTGACACACATACTCTCTCTCTCTCCCTCTCTCAACGATGGGAAAAGTAATGGAGAATGAGAGAACTTAAACAGAGCAAATGAGGAGAGACAAGGAGAGGGAGATTTGAAGTAGTGAGGAGGAAGGGCGAAGGATAATCTTTTTATAGAGCTCGTATTTTGGCTTCATGTTTAGGTTCAGATTTGTAAATCACAAATACTTCTGTGCAACCGGTTGCACCATGTAGTGTCATTTAAAAATGTTCAAATTTCATTTCCCGAATGAAATAATATCATTTTGAAAATCAATCAGTTGCACGAGAGAGTGGCTCTTTGTAAATTGAGTTAATAGTGAAAAATACTATCATTTCATTTCTGTTCTAGTATATACAAATTACTCCCTCCGTCCCGGCCAAGACGCTACATTTGCTTCTCGGCACGGGATTTAAGGAGTTGTATATTAATGTTTTAAGTGTGTAATAATAAAATGATTAAGTAGGAGAGAGAAAGTAATAAAGTGATAAAGTAAGAAAGAGAAGGTAATAAAGTGATAAAGTAGGAGAGAGAATGTAATAAAGAAATACTTAATTATTGTTAATTAAGTGTTTAAAATTCCTTATTTTTGCCAAATATAGAAATGTAGCATCTTCGTTGGGACGGCCCAAAAAGGAATATGTAGCATCTTGGGCGGGACGTTGGGAGTACATTCCTAGGTGTAATTCACCTTTTTTTTGTTATATATATATAGATAATTGTGTCTTAAATAAGAAATACTATAGGTAAATAATCCCAAAACCTACCCTTTCCGAAAATGACAACACCCCTTCCCTCTCTCCTGGGACTTGCAAGGTCACCTCCACCACTCTGCTGTCTATGCATAGAAGGCGACTGACTCCCTTTCTCCCTCTTGCGCAATGTGCATACTTAATTTGGTGTGCAATTGTACCAACATATTCGTGTATTTAATTGCAGTATAGATTTTTTTTTTTTTACATTATAAATAAAGAATTTAAAGATCGTGTGAGTATTCTTGTAATTTAAAGATCGTGTGAGTATTCATTGGAATTTGCTAAAAGAATTATAAATATATCATAAAATATTTAAAAAATATATGAATTTTATCTCCAACATTATCGAATTAAAATATTTTACACTGTAATTAACATACAAGTTGTAAAGTTGAATCAATGTTTTGATAAAGTTAATACTACATAATTAATTTTAGGGGTTTGGGCAAATAAAATCAAAAACTATTTTGAATTTCTAATTTTAACGTAACTTTTGAAGTGTGGTGAATTAAATCACCACACTTCCAATTTTTGCAATTTTGTCCCTTCATTTTTTTTTCGATCATCGGAATGTTGAATTGGAACTTACATGGATTAGTAAAGACGACATCATTTTTGTGAGGCCTTAACAACACCATTTCATATAATTTTAATTAAAAATTTCTCCAAATTAGAAAGAAATTGTATCCTATATTTGCACCATAATTTTTAATACTCCCTCCGTCCCCAAAATAAGTTCCTCTTTGGGGACGGCACAGGTTTTAATGAAAAATGGTAAAATGTATTGATAGTGAAGAAAAATATGTTATAATTAGTATTGGGAGTGGTGAAAAGGTGAAAAAGTGTTATAATTAGTATTGTGAGTGGTGAAAAAGTGAAAAGTAAGAATAAATAAAGTATTATTAGTGGTGGGGTAGTTGTCCAAAAATGGAAAGAAAGAAAGAGGAACTTATTTGGGGGACGCCCCAAAAAGGAAAAAGAGGAACTTATTTCAGGGACGGAGGGAGTATTCAATAATTTTATTGCGAACGACGTCGTAATATGAATATTATGTGGAGAACTAATCCACGTAAACTCCAACTCAACAATCCGGTGATCAGATAAAATTGGGGGAATGAAATTGCAAAAATTTAAAAGGTGGTGATTTAATTTGTCAGTTGCCACACTTCAAAAGTCACGATAAAAATTGAAAATTCAAAATAGTTCATGATTTTATTTGCCAAAACCCCTTAATTTTATGCATGTCATGCTTGGATCTTAGAGATTCATTTTCCAGATTTAATATTGAAAAGCTACTTCACCTTACAAAGTTTTACCTATCTGAAGTTGTTTTGTATTAACTTAAAAGTCAGCTTCAGAACTTTATTGTTGATGTGCCATGGATGAAAAGTTATCAAAACTATCAAGGATTGAAGATTTTGCTAAGAAGATGATTTCTATAAGAAAATATGACATTTTCTCATTGGTATATTTGTTAATTATGTTGTCATTGTGGTGAAGCATGGTTAAACGGAGATGGACTTTATCGGAGAATTATTGTAAAACTATGAATTATACCTAGTGTTTGCTTGAAAGTCGGGAGAGAAAAGTAAGCTCGAGAGGAAATTGCTGTAGTATTGCTTAAGAGAGATAACGTCCTATTACAAAGTGCACGTAGGTAGCTATTTATAGATTACACGTAAAGGGTAAAATGATAAATTCATCACTGGAGCATGCGCCTTGCGTGGTTAGGGGCAAAATAGTAAAACTGCCCTCACGCGGGAGATTTTCCCGCATCTCTGGTGATTCCTCTGGCGAAGACCGTTCCTCTGGTGAGAGCGGTTTCTCTGGCGAAGGTGGTTCCTCTGCCAAAGGTGGTTCCTCTGACACAGTCTATTTCTCTGATGTATCCATTCCGCTGGTGAAGCCCGTTTCTCTGATAAAGCCTGCTCCTCTTATTTATATCATTTCTCTGCTCTGAACATATTACTCCTCATCACATTGACTTTACAAGTTGGCACTAGTACATTTGAAATAGCTGTTTCAACAATGAAGATTATCAAAGGTGTTATTCGCAATCATATGAAAGATAATTTTTTGAATAATTGTTGAGTACCATACATCGAAAATTATATATTTGTAAATGTTACTAATGAAACATTTATGCAGATGTTTCAGAATATAACAAATTGGAGAGAAATATTGTGATTTTTAAAACAATTGTGTTTATTTTATTTTTTGAAAAATAGGAGTATTATTTATTTGTAATTTAATTATTAATTTTGTTGAAAAAAAAATTAGATCCCTTGAATCAAAAAGTCTAACTCGGACTATGGATTTGAATCTAAAACCTTTTTACTTAAACATTCATCACTCTACTATTGAATTATTCCCCAAGGGGACACCAAGCGGTGTGACCTCCTGTGTGAACAGTGAGGTCCCGGGTTCAAACCCCACTGCTCCCCCTCCCCAACTCCCCTAAATCAAAATAAAAAACTCTACTATTGAATTAACACACGCACACATAAATAATAATTTACTAAATAGTGAATAATACATATATTTGGTGACACATGACAAATGGGGCCTACAGAAGTTGTGAGCCAATTATACTCCCGACCAAACGAATAAGAGGTTTCTGACACATTATTTAAGGAGTTAGTATTTAGTGTTTTAAGTGTGTTTTTAATTTAGTAGAAAAATGATTATGTGTATAATTAATTATTCTAAATTCAAATTTTAACCTAAATACTTCTTGTAATAAGCTGAATATTTTATTAATTCAAAAAATGTGGGGAACTCGTGCGGGGGAATTGTAGGCCTTATAGAATTTCTAGTTATATCGTATAATTAGTCATCCAACGAGATTTCAACAATGATAGGGCAACTCAATAGCCAATACAACGGGACTTCCTCTGACTGAACAGTAAAAAACGACGAGTAGTGCCATATTGCTCACAAGCTAATTTCACATCTAATTTCAAGAACCACCGGGCACCCCCAAATTAAACAAATTTCACAAGCTAACTAATAAACACATATATACAAGAACCGAACCCGCCTAATTCAACAAAAAACAACTTGAACACATTCAAACCCTCTCTCTCTCTAAATATGCTTTTGTTCCCGAATCCTTAGCCAGGGCGTCTCGCCGCGTCTCACTCCCCTATCACCTTGTTTGCCGCCTTAATCAGACCTACGACATCGCCCCCAAAGCCATGCCGGAGTACGTTGTTGCCGCTCCCTCCCCAGCCACCACCTCGAATGAAGACAACACTGCTTGCGTCTGATCGCATTAATGAAATGAGTCACAAAGGGTCGTGGATAGAGAGATGGAAAGGAAGGGTTTTGATTGAGAATGGAGATCAAGAAAGTGAGAGTGTGTGTGAGTAATGTGATAGGGAGGATAGCCCAAATGACTAATTGGGTTGATTAACAAAAAATAAGAGGTGCAATTAGTTTTGTTAATAAGGGCTTTAAATTACCTAATTTTTGCCAAAAAAGAAAATGAATGAACTCCGTTGGGACGGTCTGAAAAGAAATACACCCATCTTCGTTGGAATGGCGAGTAATATTCTTCAATTTCGTTTTGTTTTTTCTTTCTTTTAGATTCATTCTTTCTCAAACTTATACTCCATCTATCCACGAAAAATGGGGCATGCTTTCTATTTAGTACATGAGTCCACATCTTTTTCTTATCTTTTATCCTTATAAATATTCATTATTTAAAAAAAATTCACTCCAAATTAAATTTCGACCACTCATTCATACAATGGTACTGGGACCATTTCTCCACGACATGAAAAACTTCACTCATTTTATTAAAGCTTGTGCCTAAAAAAGTGTGCTCCATTTTCTGTGGAGGGAGGGAGTACAATTTTATTTATATATAAAAATGCAGTATATGTTTTTGAATCAACAAATGTTGAAAGAGTTTTATTTTGATACATGATATGTAAAATAATAAAAAGGAAAAAGCTATTATCGTTTAAAATTTTAAAGCAACTATAGCGTTAATAGGTAAAAATGTACACATTTTCTAGGCAAGCAAAAATATACACTTTATTAAGTACTATTGTTAGGTCCGGAGGGTCTCGAATAGGTGTATGGGGGGGGAATACACCTATAGGATATTTTACAAAATCAATCAAGATCTCAATACAGAGATCAAAAGTGAAACTACAAACACAAACTCAGAAACCTATTTACAGAAAAGAGTTTTGACCAAAACAGGGTTAATGACTGATATATACTGAAAGACTCTTCAGTAAGGAGTTATCAGTTAAGTTACAAGAACTTAACTGATGCACGTAAGGCTTCAGTCGAGTTTGATAAACAGAGATGTTATAAGTCTCACTGACTATCAGAGGACAGATCAGTTAGACTGATAACACACGCAGCAGAAATCTTTTGTTTCGCAATAGCCTTTTGGGTTGAGCACGTTGTTAGTCTTAAGTTTCTCTTTACTATTAATCAGTTTTCAGTTTATGAAAGGAACAACACAAGTAACAAATGAAGTACTGAAAGATGTAAATAACACAGAGATTTTTACGTGGTTCGGAAAACACTTCCTACATCCACGGTCGGTTGATCAGACCAACAACTTCACTCTGCAAGTGCTTACGGGTGCACTGCAAACCGATGCTCGTGCTTATAGGTGCACAGCAATCCGAACCGTGTGCTTGCGGGTGCACACAACCGAAACAACTGAAGATCCAATCTTCAGTACCAACACACCTTGTTGGATTTCTCACTCCTAGCATGAACTGGCACTAGGACCTCACGGAGTTAGAGTACCTTCCTGAACTCCTTTGCAACTCAAACACTCGATTCTATCGATCGAAGGGAGGTTTGAAATCTTGCCAACTGAACTTCAAAGAACAAGTTCTTTGGAGTTAGTTTGACCTAGGCTTTGGATAATCAAGGTTTGCCTAAGGTCTAAGAGAATTTATGTAATCAGCAGTGACTGATTTTTGGCTTTGGGATTCTCTTCTTTGATTCAAGCTTTGGGGAATTTGAGCTTTGGCTGAGAGGCAATTTTGGCAGAGCTTCAGCTTATGTTGTTGAATCGGTGAAGATTGAAGTGATCCTCGAGCGCTACTTATAGGAGAAGTCTTGAATAGATCCGTTGGTGGAAAAGGTCTTCAAGATTTCTTTCGTTAGAAAGTAATTTGAACTTGGGCTGAGGCTTCAATTTGTTTGGTGAGAACGGCTATGTTGAAGAGCAGGAGATGCGACGTCTCTGATAAAGTAGTCACCAAATAGGAATGACCTCTACAGAGAAAGGACGATCCTGTGATCTCTGCATTTAATGCGGCTGTACTTCTGGAGTATGTGGCTTCCTTTGAACGTTGGAGGTTTAGTCCGAGGAAGAATGTTTAATTGATACTTGACTTTAGTATCAGTCTGCTGATTCCACGTGGCACACATTAAGTAATCAGTTCAAGACTGATTATTCGACTGATACTTCAGTCGGCAACTTCAGTCTTCAGTCCTCAGTCCTTCGTTCTTCAGTCTTCAGTCTTCAGAACAACAACTAAACTAGTAAAGAACTCTAACACGTGAGTTCGAACAGTTTCTAGTCTATTACAAACAAAGCCTATGGATTTTGGTATCATCAAAACAAGGATTATGATATTCTATAAAGTTCCCAACAACTATTATTAAAACAAAATTTTATTACAAAAAAAAGGAACCTAAACCCTTGAAAGCACATGAAGCAGACTAAGGGTCGAGCCTCATTAAAAACTTTCAGGAGAAGAGGAAAAAGAGTACTCATCTATGTAATCAAAAGAGAAAATAAGAAAAAGCATCAGGGAAGTGAGAATACTTAGGGAGCTCCGGCCTAACCATCGCCCCCAAGTATACCCGACATTCCCTGAGCTGATGGAGGAATATTAAACTTAATTAATACTCGATTTGCCCAAGGATCGTTTCTTGGATTATCTTAATTCACCATACATCGATTAAACCTAGCATGCTCCAATTAATTTAAATACTGCACCGAGGAGTTCAGAATTACCTGAAGAATTCCTAAGAATTCATTAATTCGTCGCTGAACAGGTCAGCCAACTTCAACCCATCGTTTGAAGCCTCAAACGACCTCTAATCGTATTTTGCCAAGAAATACGACTTCTTTCTTTTCGAAAGAGATTTCCATGGCCGTCTGTTTCGTCCAAATCCGAGTTTTGTAGAGGAAGTTATGGCCGTTTTTCAAAAACTGCCAAAACTTGATTTCCTACGAAAATCTGACTCCAGCTCTGATCTTCTAAACTGTATCCCGCTCAATCCCTGACGTCGGATGGACGATGATCTTCGAGGATTCCCCAGAGAAAATACCCACTCAACAGGCGCCGCTCAACTCTCACAGAAAACCTAATTTCTGTAATATGAAATTACGTGAATTTTATTTATGTTCTGAGAGCTGCTGTGTATTTATAATTATAAATATAGGATATGGGCCAGACATATGAGTTGGGCTATTTTTCTCGTACTGGGCTCAGGAGTATTTGGGCCAGCCTAGGGATCAAATACAAGGAATAAAGATGGGCCTCAAATGAATTAATTCTTATGATCAGCCCATATCACAATTAATTCACAAATATTAATTCATTCCACTAGAGAATCAATATTATGTTACGCCTTTATTAGGATTTAGGTCTCATTAAGTCACCGAGATCTTGATTCTTCACTTAGGTCAGACAGAAGAATACATCTCAATGTGATCCTATCAATACGCTTACACGCACCAGTATAGACAAGTAGCCAAGATAAACTACTTCCATCTATACTGCAGCCTAAACCAAAAACTCGTCTTAGAGTCATCTCGGCTGTGATCAATTTTATATCTCATAAATTATTCCAATTATATGGTCTTCTGTGATCTACAACACACCATATAATCTACTTATATAGAGATAATTGGATACACATATGTAATTATGAACTATTCAGATAGGAGATTAGATAGCGAACTCAGGAATCATTATATACAAGCATAAAAGTTCTTGCTTTCAGTATACAAATCCAACAGCTGAGTGGACAAACAAGAAAATAAACGACCTCCAACCGAGGAACTCGAAAAGAAGCATGATGAAACCAAAAAACCAAGACCGCAAGATACCTCCGCCGATATGAATGGATAAAAGGAGTGGAGCACGGCACATCAACAACAAGGGCTTGCTGTCTCCAAGATCTCGACGCCGATAAAAGAAGACCTTTATCGCCGAGCTACCATAGAGGCCCAACCATCCCGACCCCAGCCTTGAGCGCACCCAAGAACTGAAAAAGGGTCAAAATGATGCCCAAAACCTCCTCTATCCCACGCCAAACGACCCAACGGAGAAGTGAAATAAAACTGAAAAAAGGCCAGATGAGCGTCCAACATGTGTTCGAAATTATGCCACAGAGGGACAACAGCTGTAAAATACAGAGCAACGAACTCATGCCACTTGAAGAAGATAGGCACGCCATCTTTCCAAAGAGTGAACTGAATAATAAGCTCCACAAGGAGCGGAGCACGACATATCGACCACAAGAACTTGTCGGCTCCAAGAACTCGATCCCGATATGTAGGATACCTTATCGCCGAGCTACCAAAAAGGCCCGACCCTTCTAGCCCCAGCTTTGAGCACGCCCAAGAGTTGTGAAAGGGCCGGGCCGAACAGTCGCCCAAAGCAACCACCTATTCTCCTTCAAAAAGTGAGTAAAAGCAAGCAAAACAACAGAAATTTGTCAAAGACCCCTCAACAAAGTGCCCACCAAGTGTATGAAAGAAAGCCAAAAAGAGTAAAATCCTAAAAACTCCATCATAAAATACCAAAGCTCAAAGACTACGTGCATGAGAGTATACCAAGATCCCTCACGCTGAATTAAAGCAGACGAACCATCGACCAACAAGATCGGGAGCCCATGGAAAACCAAACTAATGCACCATACGAATATGGCTATAGGAAGACATATCAAGACGCACCGCAGCTTTAATAGCGTCAATTTCAGACGGCCACCATCCCTCCTCCATGTTGCTAGCAGCTATAATATCTGCGATTTTATTCCCTTCTCTATAAATATGAGTGACATGGAGACAGTAATTATTTAATAAAGAAAGAATCCTCTTTCAGGAAGCCATGAAATGCCAAGGGACCAGCGACGACCGATCAGTAAGCAAACGCACAATATAGGTAGAGTCTGATTCTACCCAAAGATAATACCAATGCCGATCATGAGCAATCTGAATGGTGGTGGTGACGACAAGAAGCTCCGCCTCAAAAGCATAACCGACTCCACCCTTAAAATGAAAGCAGCCACGAACCCAACTATACTTTATTAAGTACTCCCTCCGTCCCAAACGAAATGACCTATTTCTTTTCGGCACGTAGATTAAGAAATGTGTCTAAAGTAGATAAAGTGGGTTGGTAGAAATTATTTAAATATTAAGTGTAGAGAGAGAGTGTATTGCCAAAAAAGGAAACATGACATTTCGTTTGGGACAGCCTAAAAGGAAAAATTGGACATTTCGTTTGGGACGGAGGGAGTACTATAATCATTAATTATGAGATTATCGTCCATTCAAATGTGAGTTATCGTTACCTTCAAGTATGATATGCACATTTGTCACTTTGTGGGATTCAAATTTAAAAAAAAAAAAGAATCTGCATAGTTCTGAGATAACATCAATAATCTTCAAAATCATTTGTTGAAAACAGTACTCCCTGCGTCCCACTTATCTTAGCACATTTGCTTTGGACACGGAGATTAAAAATAAATGATTAAGAATGTAAAGTGGGTAGGGACCACTTATTTTATGTGTGTAGAGGTGGTAGAGACCATATACTATTTTTGGAAAGTGCATTATAAATGTGTCAAATTAAAAAGGAAAGTGTGCTAAGATAAGTGGGACGGAGGGAGTATAAAAATATAAAAATGTGTAAGAATTTTATCTTAAAAGTATATTTGTGATAGACATTATAGGTAATTTAATTAATTTAGGCACAACTGTGATTTTTTTTTTTTCGTGCAATACCTTAAGAAATTGCATTTCTATTTAAGAAAGTGCAAATAGCAAATAATTTGTGCATAAAAAAACTAATTTTTTAATATATTTTCTTTAATCTATACTATATTTCTTTAATCTATACTATATTACAAAAGCTCAAGATTTCAATTTTAAATCAATTTTAAAATAGATACTATTAATATTGAGTGTCAATTTTGTAGTTATAATAAAATTTAAAGTTTATTTGTAATCTACTCCCTTCGTCCACGATATTATTTTCACTTTGCCATTTTCGTTTATCAACAATATCATTTCAACTTTCATTTAAAGTAGTAGGGTCCACAAACTCCACTCACAATAATAGTAGGACCCAAACTCCACTCATAATTAATACTCATTACTATCAACTCTATCCATTGTTGGGTCCCGAAAAGTCACTAACTAGTGTATGGGGGGGGGGGAGAATACACCAGTAGGCTATTTAATTTTTTTTTTTTGTAAAACTGAAGTAAATATTGACTGATACTGAAGGAGTGTAGACTGAAGTCAACAGTCAAAGATATTTCAGTTTAAGAAAGGAGTTAGACTAATACTGAAAATATTTCAGTATTTGATTTCAGTTAAGTACAATGCGACAACTAATAATCCACGTAAGGTTTCAGTCTAGAATTTGAAATCAGATAAGTGTTATAAATCTTACTGACTATCAAAGGATTTGTCAGTTAGACTGTTAACACCAGCAGCGGAAATTAAACTTAAAAAAATAGCCTTTGTGATTAACACTTTGTCAGTTGTTAGGTTTATCTTTTCAATTTATTAGTTTCAGTTAAATGGAGAGTTTGTGCACAAGTAAGGAATAATAAAAACTAAAAGCAATAAACAACACGAGTTTTTTACATGGTTCGGAAAACAAGTTCCTACGTCCACGGCCATCTGATCAAATTGACAATCACTCTGGGCTTGTGCTTACAGGTGCACAGCAAACCTTAAACTAAAACAAGGTTTCAGTGCCAATACACTGGATTGGACTTCTCGTCTCCTTCTCCGCTCGTAGTTGCAATGACTACACTCGCCTTGCTTGCGGGGGCTAAGAACTTTTGAGTTCAGACAACAGTCTAGAACTCTCTCTCTCAAACTCTCTTTTCACTCTTTTGAAAAGGGTTCAAATACCAACTGGATTATAGAGAACATGCACTATGTAATCGAAACTTAGGCTAGGGGTTTACAATGTAATTGCCTAAGGATATAAGAGAATTTAGGTAATCAGTAAACTGATTTGGGCTTTGGATATTCTCTTATTCGATTCAAACTTTTGAAAGCAGTGAATAGGCTGAGATGCAAATTTGGCAGAGTTTCAACTTAAGTGTTTGAATCGGTGAAGATTGAAGATGATCCTCGAGCTCTATTTATAGGCAAAGACTTGAATAGATCCGTTGGTGAGATGGTCTTCAAGAATTCGGCCGTTGTGAGATAGATTTGAATCTTCGGCTGAGGCTTCAATCTTCGGGGCTCCTGATAGGTTGAGGATTGGGCGTCCTTTGTAGTAGGAGCATGGTGCTTCTGAAAAGTTAGCACGAAAAAGGAAAGCATTACTCAGGTGAGGGCAATCTTCATATCTTCGCATTTAATGTGGCTGTACTTGGCATGAATACGTGGCTTGTTTTAAACTTAAGCCTTCAGCTCGAGAAAGAATGTCAACTGATACTTGACTTATGTATCAGTCCGCTATTTCCATGTGGCCTACATCAATTATTTAGTCATAATTGAATCTTCAGTGAAGTTTTCATTCGTTAAATACTTCAGTATTTGTCTTCAGCCTTTTCAGTTCCAATCTTCAGTCAAGCGGTCTTCAGTTCTTCGATCTTCAGTCCAGCGGTCTTCAGTCTAGCTAGAAAACTGAACTCTAACACTTGAGTTCAAAAAGATCTAGTCTACTGAAAGAAAATCTAAGGGTTTTGGTATCATCAAAACAAGAAAAATGATATTTCATTAATTTCTCAACAATTTCCCCCTTTTTGATAATGCCAAAACTATACAATCAGTCCTAAGACAAGCGACGACTGAAAACTAAAAAGCAAGATACTAAACTGGGTGAATACTGTTCCCCTTTAACAATATAACCTACTCCCTCCGTCCACCAAAAAAACTCCTACTTGCCCATAAATATTTGTCCACGAAATAAACTCCTACTCTGCTTTTTGGACAATTATACCCTCACTTGCTTTTAAAATTACTACACTTTTTACCTATTGGGCCCACTTTACTCTACCATTACTTATGTAATTAGTTTCCCTTAAACTTCTTCTTCTTCTTCTTCTTCTTCTTCTTCTTCTTCTTATTATTATTATTATTATTATTATTCTTCTTCTTCTTCTCTTCTTCTTCTTCTTCTTATTATTCTTATTATTCTTATTATTATTATTATTATTATTATTATTATTATTATTATTATTATTATTATTATTGTTGTTGTTGTTGTTGTTGTTGTTGTTGTTGTTGTTGTTGTTGTTGTTGTTGTTGTTGTTGTTATTATCCTTATTGTTATTATCCTTATTGTTATTGTTATTGTTATTATTATATTATTATATTATTATTATTATTATATTATTATTATTATTATATTATTATTATTATTATTATTATTATTATTACGACTATTATTATTATTATTATTATTATTATTATTATTATTATTATTATTATTACTACGGACTATTATTATTATATTATTATTATTATTATTATTATTATTATTATTCTTATTATTATTATTCTTTATTATTATTATTATTATTCTGTTGTTGTTATTGTTCTTGTTATTCTTTTCTCTTGTTATTGTTATTGTTCTTCTTATTATTGTTCTTATTCTTATTCTTCTTATCTTTTCGTTTTTATTATTATTATTATTATTTTTGTTTATCCTTCTTATTCTCCTTATTATTTTATCTTCTCTCTTATTCTTATTGTTTGTTCTTATTATTATTCTTATTATTATTATTATTATTATTTATTATTATTATTATTATTATTATTATTATTTATTATTATTATTCTATTATTATGATTGTTATTGTTATTTCTTGTTTCTTGTTATTGTTCTTGTTCTTGTTATTGTTCTTGTTCTGTTCTTGTTTCTGTTCTTCTTCTTTCTTCTTCTTCTTGTTGTTCTTCTTCTTCTTCTTCTTCTTCTTCTCTTCTTCTTCTTTTCTTCTTCTTCTTCTTATTATTATTATTCTTATTCTTCTTGTTGTTGTTGTTGATGTTGTTGTTGTTGTTATAGTTATTATTTGAAATAGTTTAGTGCCCCAAATTACCAACAAAGTAAAACTGTGTAAAGAAAAGAGTAATGTTGGATGCAATGTTATCAACAGAATGTTAATAACATTATAACCAACATACAGCGGAAAGTAATAACACACAGGAATACTTTTTTCACGGATTATAAATAATCTGTGAGTGCCTCAAGGCTAAATTCACTATGTTGAATCAACAATACAAAGTACAGATTTGGATCCTCTTGAAGATCTATCTTTACAGAATGGCTGACTAAGATAAACCAACCTATCTACTTTCAGTACTACAATGTTGATACAACACAGAACCCAAAACAACCGAATAACAAAAGTTAATCGGACAAAGCAAACAACCTGCTACGCTCCAATGGCCTTGCACTTCAACTCTTGCCCTCGACGTCCCGTCGATACAAAGATAGACATTACAGATTGGCTGCCTAAGTCTACTTCGTCAAAGCAATCCTTGAAGAACCGGTGACACGTTTGCAGCAGGAAAATGACGAATTGGCTGTGAGTGAATGTTAAGTCGCAGATAATGCACTTCCAAAACGTAAGGATGATTGAAGCTTCTTGCTGCATTTATAGGCCTTCATGTCGTGGTTGGTTTCATCCACTTCCCACTTCCAGAAACTTCCTATAACTGCTGCAATCCGTTTTCAATAACTGCTAGTCGACCAGCCTTGGGATATTGGCTACGAGATCATGGTTCCTGAAAAATAGCAACAACCTTCCCACTACTTTGAACCATGCATAACCGTCAATCCACTTATTAGAAACGTGGTCAACAAACAAAGGACAATTATTTCACTACCAAAGAATAAGAAAACGTGAAAGGAAGGTAAAGATTAAATATATACAATTACCAATGGAGAGTCAAAGTATGGAATCAAGGCAGACTCCGGAATGTTGGTAGAAACCCAGAAATATTGACACCATGAATGTTATCAACATTCCACCCAACATTGAAAACACGAATGTTATCAACATTGGTCCCAACATTGTCGGAGTTAACATTGACTCTAACAATCTCCCCCTTAATCTTTTCCTTCCTGCAACAAAAACACGAACAAAGAAAAAACTATATACAGAAAAGAATACTATGTTACAGGTACTCAGATCAAGGAAGAGTAAGAAAAACTCCCCCTTAATCAAACAAGAGGTGAACCTCAAAATCAGTCCAGAGGAGATGTCGTAAAAACACTCCCCCTAAAACAAACAAGAGGTACAACCTTAAGTAAGCACTTGAGGTACAACCTTAAGAAACACAAACTGAATGTGACCCAACAATCGGTTTGGAACAACCAAAAGAAAGTAAAGAACTCCCCCTGAATTTGAGAGACAAAAGAACCTGAAAAACAAACAACAGCATTCAGAGCATTTAACCTCTCGATCAACATACTCAGAATGAACAAAGCAAGCAGCAGCATTCAGAGCATTTAACCTCTCGATCAACATACACAGAATGAACAAAAACAAGCAGCAACATTCAGAGCATTTAACCTCTCGATCAACATTGATCAAAAACCAAGATGAAACCTTACACAAACAAGTTGATCAAATGAAGCTTCGCTTTATTTGATCAAAATGAAGGTCGGCCGAAGGCCAAGACCTTCATTTGACTTGCCCAGCACAATATACGAAGGTATATCAAAAACATGATAAATGTTGAACCAACAGATAATCAAAAATCAAGATAACATAAACTATGTTACCAAAAACAAACAGGTGCTCATGCACCACAAAAAAAAAAAATTTCACGATGTCCATGCATCAAACACATCACCAAAGAAACAATAACATTGTTTTGGAACAAACACTACCAACAAATTCAGAAAACACTACTCCCCATTTTTTGTTGAAGAATGAAAAGGTAGGAGTTTGGCGAAGACTTGTTCACAACAGTCGACCCGTGCAAGCATGTCCTGTCCCATCTTGATCGTCCGATCCACCATCAACTGCACTTGTCTTTTGAGTTTGAGAAGATCCTCTCTGGCCTTGATGAGCTCTGCAACGTCAAGATCAATCTCAACTTCAGAATCTCCAGCTGGTTCCTTGCCTTTACGAGATGTGGATGTTTCTTTAGTGAGATGGGCTTTGACTGAAATGATGTTGGAAACATCAAGTGCAACATCAGGAGCAGTCGCACGATCAACATCTTCGTCTTCACCATACTTGTCGATCTCAGCTTCAGCAGAGTCAGCTCCATCATCAGACTGAGGAGACAAAGGAGGACCAGCACGTGGAGGTTCGTAGGGGAGATCTTTGACACGATCAGGAGTGAGGAGGGTTTTGGAAAACTCAAGCAGATTCTTCTCTTCAACAAGCACAACTTCCTCTCTCTCCTGGAGTTTTTGCTTAACCAAGAGATTGTAGATGAGGCTTGGAAAGGGAAGCATACTTCCACCTGTGGACTTAAAGGCTGCACAAGAGATGTTAGCAAACACTTGCTCACCAAAGTTGAAAGCCAAAGGCTTACCAACTTTAAAGATAAATTCAGCTTGTTCCTTGGTTAGAGAAGTAGTGTTTTTGCTTGGAAGCCAGTTGTAAACTGCAATCTTGTGAAGTACAGAATATTTCCAAGACAAAGTGGATGCAGCAAACTTCGAGGTCCATGCCTTAAGTTTCCCTCCAGTCAACTCCCTAGTCATCTCATCATCATCAACCTCAACATCATCAGTGTTAGTATTTGCAGTGTAGCATGCTTTGTTAATGGCAGATGGGGAGAAATCAAAGACCTTACCCCTAACAAACACTTTCCCAAACTTAACAGATTTTGGGTCAAAAGCCTCTGTCATCATATTAACATAGAATTCTCTAACAATCTCAGCATCATAGGGAAAAATATTGACAACTGTACCCCACATACTCCTATCTTGCAAAAGGATATCAAGCTTATACTTTGAAAAGAAATCCTCATCCGCACGTCTATCATTATGAAACTTCCTAGCAGCCAGCACTTTGAGAGCATTCTTTGCTTCACGAGTGTAAAAATGAGTGGAGTACGACTTACTAACCTCAACCTCTGATTCAGAGGAGCTTCCAGAGCAGCTGATGCGAGGGGAGGTAGTGTGAGAGGCAGAAGATACCTTTCCGCTCTTTGAGGTGGGAGAATGTTCAACCTTTGGCTTGAGAACTGGAGGCAGTGATGTTGGACCAACATCACTGTCTTTTCGGCTAGGAAGATTGAGAGTAGAAGGGATCACCCATGTGGATTTTGACCTTGAGGAACGCCTGAGAGAGGCCACTCCAGCTTTACGTTTCCGGCTTTTCTTGTCAGGGACAAAGGTGTCAACATCAATAACATCTGTGCTTTCTTCTGGATCAACATCCTGATCAACATCAGGAATCTTTTCAGGGTCATCAACATCCATGGATGTGGGTTGATCACCAGCATCACATTCTTCTTCAACAACAACAGAAGCTTTATCAACATCTGAGCCAGGTTGTGAGGCAAGATCAAGCAGGGCCTCTTTGGCAATTTCCCCAATTCTCTCCAAAGAGGTATCTTGAGAAGCATGCGCTGATTCCTCTTTTGAAGACGGAATTGACTCTTCGCTTGGAGTGGTAAGAGGAGTTTGATGTTGAGTAACACACAAAGCTGGATGTCCTGTGGATTTTTTTGAGGTCGCATGAACAGTGAGGTTTTGTAGAGAAGTTTTCCCCTTCGTGAGATCTTCGTCAACTTTAGCAGAGGAACCAGGCGCCATTTTTGAATGGACAATCTCAAGAGGATGAACAGTGGAGATCGGCTCAGGATTGATGGGAGTTTCCACCATTTGCAAAGAGACAGGATCAACATCAGCCCCAACAGACGATTCAGTGGTGCTTCTCTTCGGAGAGCCTTTTGGAGAAGGAGCTGGAGGAAAGGTTTCTCCTGGGACTTCCACCGGAGTTCGAGAAGACGAGGGTTTTTCAGCTGACTCGGCCATCTGAGGGAGAGCGGAGAGATGTTTGGCTGCACTTTCCGGTGATCCGAAATGTTGGATCAGACTCTTGATGAGAGAAGAAAGATCAGGATTTTTTTCCATGACTTTTGAGCTTCAAAGGGAGACACTGCACAAATCTCGATAGAAGGGTTTGTGAAGTGAAAGGTAATAATGAAAAATCAGAACAACCCCCTTAAATACAAACGAAAAGACCCCAGCCAACATCAACCACTAAGCCACGAGATAAAATCAAATCCCATAAAAATATCACTCACAAAAACAAATCAAAATTCGAATAATCATATCACAAGAGACAAGGAGAGGCGGATCAAGCATCAGAAGAACAAACCCTAGAAACACATTTAACTGATAAGATCACCAAGGAAAAAGATAAAGAGAGAGAACAAGAAAAGAGAAGAGATATGCCTATTGAAACAAAACATTAGAAGTCAATGTTATCCAACATCCGGAACAACAGACTATGATTCTTTTAGCAGAGGAAGAAACTTTTAACCAAAACACATTGAGATCTTAAAGCTCAACATCCATTTTCCCTGAGTGCATCGTCGCAGCGAACGCCGTGCCCCGAGTAGTTAGATGAGAGAAGGGATGATCTCATTTATTTTCAGATGTTTTATGACCATTAAGCCTCACTCTTGTGCTACCGGTCTTATAACATCATTTTTTTTAATCAACATCTGCTAAAAGAACATAGCATAAACCGGTTAGAATGAACAACATCAAAACAACCAACATGGACACTGCACTGTCAGTAACACAGGCTCCAACATGCATATGCCTAAACAAAAGAAAAAACAAACACAAGGAACAAAAACAGATGTTAGGATCCAACAAAGACAACCTAAGTCCTAACACCTCACATGCAAGAACACTTAAATGCAGCACAAATCGAGAGACTTCCTAAGATGGGAGAATCTCTCAAAATCTAAAGCCTTGGTAAAAATATCAGCAAGCTATTTTTCAGTAGGAATGTATTCCAACACAATGAGCTTTTTCTCAACAAGATCTCTTATAAAATGATGACGAATATCAATGTGCTTTGTGCGAGAGTGTTGAACAGGATTCTTAGAAATCTCTATAGCACTAGTGTTGTCACACATAACAGTCAAGATGTTACTTTCCGTACCATAGTCGTCCAACATCTGTCTGAGCTAAAGAAGTTGAGCACAACAACTGCCAGCAGCAATGTATTCGGCTTCAGCAGTAGAGAGAGAAACACAATTTTGTTTCTTGCTTGACCAGGACACAACATTGTTTCCCAAAAGATAACATCCTCCACTTATACTTTTTCTGTCATCAGCATCACCTGCCCAATCAGCATCACTAAATCCGACAATGTTAGAGTTAGTGTCTTTGAAATACCACATTTCAAGTTAAGATGTTCCAGCAACATAGCGTATGATGCGTTTAACAGCCTTCAAATGTGACTCCGTTGGCTGAGCTTGGTACCTAGCACACACTCCTACACTGTACAGAATATCAGGTCTACTTGCAGTTAGATAAAGCAAACTGCCAATCATTCATCTGTATAATGTTGGATCAACATCACGTCCAACATCGTCCTTGCACATGGGAGTTCTCATGTGTTTAGCAGACTCGAGGCCAAATCTTTGAACAAGACTTTTTGAGTACTTGCTTTGAGAGAAGAAAATGCCTTCAGGAGTTTGTGTTACTTGTAAACCTAGAAAAAAATTCAATTGCCCCACCATACTCATTTCGAATGTGGTAGACATGGCCTGAACAAAATCCTTCACAAGCTTATCATTAGTAACACAAAACACAATGTCATCAACGTAAATCTGTGCAATGATAGTGTTACCAGCATGCCTTTTGATGAACAAAGTTTTATCAACTTGACCACGAGAAAAACCATAATCAAGGAGAAACACAGTCAACCTTTCATACCATGCACGTGGTGCTTGTTTTAAGCCATACAAAGCCTTTTTAAGTTTAAACACATGATCAGGCTTACTAGTGTTTTCAAACCCTTTAGGCTGTTCAACATAGGCTTTCTCAGATAAGACACCATTTAGAAAGGCACTCTTAACATCCATTTGTAACAAGGAGATCCCAAACTGACAAGCAATGGCAAACAACAGCCTAATTGACTCAATTCTAGCAACATGAGCAAAAGTTTCATCAAAATCAATCCCTTCCATTTGAGTGTACCCCTGTGCTACCAATCTAGCTTTGTTTCTAACAATGTTACCAGACTCATCAGTTTTATTCTTGAAAATCCACTTAGTACCAATAACATTCTTGTTATGTGGTCTAGGGACAAGATCCCACACATCATTTCTAATAAACTGATTAAGTTCTTCATGCATAGCATTGACCCACATAACATCTTTAAGAGCATCAGCAACATTCTTAGGTTCAACAAGCGACAGATAACATTCAAACTCAGCAAGCTCACACACAGAAGTCATACATGCAATTCTTACCAGCTCTTTGTAATTGACTTCCTTCTTCTGTCGAGTGACAACTTTCTCACCCACATCTCTCCGATGATTTGAGAACTTGGATGATCTCTTCTCACATTGACTTGGGGGATCTCGTCTGATGGAATCATGAAGAAATTGAGCTTCCATCTCTTCTTCAGAGTCTGACACGTAGTTACCAGCTTCTCCTTCTGATGTTGATCCGGACGAAGTAACATCAGATGTTGGTACAGATGTTGTACCATCATTGCCACTTCTGTGGTGGTCAGAAGCATGACTTATGTTGTTGGGCTCCTCGAGTAGCTCAGTAACATCTTCATCCTCTGTTCTATCAATGAGACTAAGAGAGTCATCAAACACAACATTAACAGTCTCTTGAATAGTCTTTGTTCTCAGGTTATATACACGAAAAGCATGACTATTCACAGAATATCCAAGGAAGAGACCTTTTTCACTTTAGGAATCAAACTTGTTGAGGTGATCACGGTCATTCAAGATGTAGCAGACACATCCAAAAACATGAAAGTACTTGAGATTGGGCTTCTTACATATAAGGATCTCATACGGAGTTAACATAGTACCTGGTCTCATGTACACTCTATTGATGATGTGACATGCTGTACTCACATCCTCAGCCCATAGTCGTTTGGAGAGACCTTTTGCTTGCAACATAGCTCTCACCATTTCCTGAATGGTTCTATTCTTTCTTTCGGCAACACCATTTTGTTGAGGAGTTTTGGGTGCAGAGAACTCATGGAAAATTCCATTGTTAGTGCAGAAAACATCAAAAAGAGAGTTCTCAAATTCTTTGCCATGGTCAGTCCTAATTCTCCCAACATACTGGCCATATTGAACTCTAAACCTTTTATACAGTTTCTTGAAATGAGCAAAGGTTTCAGATTTTGTTTTCAAGAATTTAACCCAAGTGTATCTTGAAAAATCATCAGCACACACAAGTACATACCATTTACCTCCTAAGCTTTCGCCTTCAATGGGTCCCATTAGATCCATATGCAGGAGTTCGAAACATTTTGAGGTACAGCATGTTGACAACATTGGATGAGCTGTCTTGTGTTGCTTCCCCTTCTGGCAAGGTTGACACACAACATCTTTCTTGAAATTCAGATTAGGAAGGCCTCTAACTGCATCATGTGTGATCAACTTTTGAAGATTCTTGAAGTTGACACGTCCCAGTTGTTGATGCCAAAGCTCAACATCATCAAGTTTGACTGCATTGCAGAACGTTTCTTCTTGGGACTTGTAGCAATTGTCAGACGACCTTTTTCCCATCATCACACACTGATTTGTGTCATCAAAGACTTCACAAAGATGTTTGTCGAACTTTACAGTCATACCTGCATCACACAACTGACTGATGCTAAACAGGTTAGCCTTAAGCCCTTCAACAAGATACACATCTTTTAATTTAGGAAAATCAGTAACATTGAGAACTCCTTTCCCCAAAATTGTTCCTTTCGCACCTCCTCCAAAAGTAACTTTTCCTCCTGATGTTGGAACAAAATCAGAGAGTAAAGCCTTTGTTCATGTCATATGTCTAGAACACCCACTGTCAAAGTACCAATTCTCAGAAATATTAGCATTCAAGGAGGTGTAAACAACAGTATTACAGGTTTCATTTTGTTCTCTCTTATCCAACAATCTGCTAAAGTCAAGCCTGCCAATGTTACTAACATTCTTCTGATAACAGTCAAACATCTGTGTCGCAGATTTTATAGCACAATCACTTATGTATTTGACACAATGAGGTTTGATATGTCCAGGAGCAGAACAATAATGACAAACATAGGATTCTTTCTTTTTGCTTTTCTTATGAGGATCCTTAATGTTGTCAACATTCACACTGACATTTCTTTCTTTAACAAAAACAGTAGTATTATGATGTTCCTTTCTTTGCTCCTCAGCACAGAAACTAATACCAAAATTACTATGCTGACCTTGAGACAGAACTTCATTTAAACATGAGGTGCCTTTGTTAAACCGTTTAAACACCCTTTCAGAATCACAAACTTTACCTCGGAGTATATCAAGTTCAACATCACGTTGAGAGAGCATCCTTTCAAGCCTTGTAATTTGCCCTTTGAGATTTTGGTTTTCATCAACCAACATACAGATGTCATTTCTCATCTCCCGACATTGAGAATCAACAATCTCATAGAGATCTTTAAAATTCTCCATCTCTTTCAGTGGATCACTCTCCTGTTCTTCCAAGGCTGCAACACAACAAAAATCCGGTACACTAGAGTTGAAATCATCAAGAATAGTCATTTCATACTAGTTCGTTGTGTTAGTGGGGATCTTCATCCCATCAATCTCCTGAACATCAGTATCCATGTCAAAAACATCATTGTTAAAAATCACATTAAACTGATCATTTTCAGAAGAGATGTTCACATCAGTGTTGGCAACATCAACATCAACATTCATATTGTCAGACACATCAATCAGATCAACATCACAGTCAGATCTGGAAATATTGTCATCAACACTCAGAGTTTCAGATTCAGATAAGCTATCTGAATAAATTATTTCATCATCAAGATCTTCAAGAGCTCCAATCATGTCTTCTTCCTGCAAATCCTCTCCATCAACTGTAGCCACAAGGAGAACTTTTTCTTCCTCAGAATCTGAGTCATCACTAAGAGTTGCAGTAAGACCAGAATGCCTTTTTCTTGCAACTGTGGGACACTCATTTGCATAGTGACCCATCCCTTGACAGCCCATGCATTGAATGTGATCAAAACTTCTTACCTCGGATGTTGTTCCAACATTCTTCTTGACATTGGTGATGTTGGATGAAGATCCAGCAGACATCCCAGAAGGTTTCCTAAAACCACTTTTGGATTTTCCTTTCTTAAAAGATTTCAGCATGTTGTTAAAAAATTTAACCAACATAGCAAGATTAACATCATCCTCCTCCTCGGGATCAACATCTGTACACTCAGACAAGTTAGTAATTTCAGAGTTTTCAGGAATCTTTTCAACACGAAAAGCCACACTTTTGGACACATGATCAGCTTTCTGCTGTTCAAGATTCATCTCAAAAGTTAACAACTTACTGACCAGATCCCCAACACGCATAGTAGCAACATCAGCAGTTTCTTCAATTGAAGAAACTTTCATGTTATACCTTTCAGGCAGAGATCTCAGTATCTTACTGACCAATCTTTCGTTGCTAATAGGTTCCCCAAGTCTAACAGCTTCATTTGAGATTTCACATAGCTTTTCATAGTATGCAGAGATAGTCACATCATCGCGCATTCTCAAAATCTCAAATTTAGTGGTCAACATTTGCATTTTTGTTGCTCTAACACTGGCTGAACCTTCACATTGTTCCTGCAAAATGAGCCAAGCATCTCGAACTTCCGTGCAATTAGAAATCATGCGAAATGCAGGAACATCAACAGAGATAAAGATAACATTCAAGGCTCTGGAGTTATGGTTAGAAATGAGTCTTTCATCAGCAGACCATTTACTCTCGGGTGTGACAGAAGTAACTCCATTATCATCAGTGGTACGCGGTGGAGTCCACCCATCCAACACAACAACTCAGGCACGTTCATCAATAGATTTGATATAGATTTTCATCCTAGTTTTCCACAAGTTGTAGTTCTTCCCACCACTATCAAGAGTAGGAGGTCGAGCCGACACACTTGACAAATCCATTGGTGGTAATTTTGCACACAGGAATCGATTCTTAGTACGTCAAGAACCTGCTCTTGATGCCAATTGAAAAAGTTTAGTGCCCCAAATTACCAACAAAGTAAAACTGTGTAAATAAAAGAGTAATGTTGGATGCAATATTATCAACAGAATGTTAATAACATTATAACCAACATGCAGCGGAAAGTAATAACACACAAGAATACATTTTTCACGGATTATAAATAACCCGTGAGTGGCTCAAGGCTAAATTCACTATGTTGAATCAACAATACAAAGTACAGATTTGGATCTTCTTGGAGATCTATCTTTACAGAATATCTGCCTAAGATAAACCAACCTATCTACTTTCAGTACAACAATGTTGATACACCTCCTTGAATGCTAATATTTCTGAGAATTGGTACTTTGACAGTGGGTGTTCTAGACATATGACAGGAACAAAGGCTTTACTCTCTGATTTTGTTCCAACATCAGGAGGAAAAGTTACTTTTGGAGGAGGTGCGAAAGGAACAATTTTGGGGAAAAGAGTTCTCAATGTTACTGATTTTCCTAAATTAAAAGATATGTATCTTGTTGAAGGTCTTAAGGCTAACCTGTTTAGCATCAGTCAGTTGTGTGATGCAGGTATGACTGTAAAGTTCGACAAACATCTTTGTGAAGTCTTTGATGACACAAATCAGTGTGTGATGATGGGAAAAAGGTCGTCTGACAATTGCTACAAGTCCCAAGAAGAAACGTTCTGCAATGTAGTCAAACTTGATGATGTTGAGCTTTGGCATCAACGACTGTGACATGTCAACTTCAAGAATCTTCAAAAGTTGATCACACATGATGCAGTTAGAGGCCTTCCTAATCTGAATTTCAAGAAAAATGTTGTGTGTCAACCTTGCCAGAAGGGGAAGCAACACAAGACAGCTCATCCAATGTTGTTAACATGCTCTACCTCAAAATATTTCGAACTCCTGCATATGGACCTAATGGGACCCATTGAAGTCGAAAGCTTAGGAGGTAAATGGTATGTACTTGTGTGTGCTGATGATTTTTCAAGATACACTTGGGTTGAATTCTTGAAAACAAAATCTGAAACCTTTGCTCATTTCAAGAAACTGTATAAAAGGTTTAGAGTTCAATATGGCCAGTATGTTGGGAGAATTAGGACTGACCATGGCAAAGAATTTGAGAACTCTCTTTTTGTTGTTTTCTGCACTAACAATGGAATTTTCCATGAGTTCTCTGCACCCAAAACTCCTCAGCAAAATGGTGTTGCCGAAAGAAAGAATAGAACCATTCAGGAAATGGTGAGAGCTATGTTGCAAGCAAAAGGTCTCTCCAAACGACTATGGGCTGAGGCTGTGAGTACAGCATGTCACATCATCAATAGAGTGTACATGAGACCAGGTACTATGTTAACTCCGTATGAGATCCTTAAAGGTAAGAAGCCCAATCTCAAGTACTTTCATGTTTTTGGATGTGTCTGCTACATCTTGAATGACCGTGATCACCTCAACAAGTTTGATTCCTAAAGTGAAAAAGGTCTCTTCCTTGGATATTCTGTGAATAGTCATGCTTTTCGTGTATATAACTTGAGAACAAAGACTATTCAAGAGACTGTTAATGTTGTGTTTGATGACTCTCTTAGTCTCATTGATAGAACAGAGGATGAAGATGTTACTGAGCTACTCGAGGAGCCCAACAACATAAGTCATGCTTCTAACCACCACAGAAGTGGCAATGATGGTACAACATCTGTACCAACATCTGATGTTACTTCGTCCGGGTCAACATCAGAAGGAGAAGCTGGCAACTACGTGTCAGACTCTGAAGAAGAGTTGGAAGCTCAATTTCTTCATGATTCCATCAGACGAGATCCCCCAAGTCATGTGAGAAGAGATCATCCAAGTTCTCAAATCATCGGAGATGTGGGTGAGAAAGTTGTCACTCGACAGAAGAAGGAAGTCAATTACAAAGAGCTGGTAAGAATTGCATGTATGACTTCTGTGTGTGAGCTTGCTGAGTTTGAATGTTATCTGTCACTTGTTGAACCTAAGAATGTTGCTGATGCTCTTAAAGATGTTATGTGGGTCAATGCTATGCATGAAGAACTTAATCAGTTTATTAGAAATGATGTGTGGGATCTTGTCCCTAGACCACATAACAAGAATGTTATTGGTACTAAGTGGATTTTCAAGAATAAAACTGATGAGTCTGGTAACATTGTTAGAAACAAGGCTAGATTGGTAGCACAGGGGTACACTCAAGTGGAAGGGATTGATTTTGATGAAACTTTTGCTCCTGTTGCTAGAATTGAGTCAATTAGGCTGTTGTTTGCCATTGCTTGTCAGTTTGGGATCTCCTTGTTACAAATGGATGTTAAGAGTGCCTTTCTAAATGGTGTCTTATCTGAGAAAGCCTATGTTGAACAGCCTAAAGGGTTTGAAAACACTAGTAAGCCTGATCATGTGTTTAAACTTAAAAAGGCTTTGTATGGCTTAAAACAAGCACCACGTGCATGGTATGAAAGGTTGACTGTGTTTCTCCTTGATTATGGTTTTTCTCGTGGTCAAGTTGATAAAACTTTGTTCATCAAAAGGCATGCTGGTAACACTATCATTGCACAGATTTACGTTGATGACATTGTGTTTGGTGCTACTAATGATAAGCTTGTGAAGGATTTTGTTCAGGCCATGTCTACCACATTCGAAATGAGTATGGTGGGGCAATTGAATTTTTTTCTAGGTTTACAAGTAACACAAACTCCTGAAGGCATTTTCTTCTCTCAAAGCAAGTACTCAAAAAGTCTTGTTTAAAGATTTGGCCTCGAGTCTGCTAAACACATGAGAACTCCCATGGGTTCCACTGACAGATTATGCAAGGACGATGTTGGACGTGATGTTGATCCAACATTATACAGATGAATGATTGGCAGTTTGCTTTATCTAACTGCAAGTAGACCTGATATTCTGTACAGTGTAGGAGTGTGTGCTAGGTACCAAGCTCAGCCAAAGGAGTCACATTTGAAGGCTGTTAAACGCATCATACGCTATGTTGCTGGAACATCTTAACTTGGAATATGGTATTTCAAAGACACAAACTCTAACATTGTCAGATTTAGTGATGCTGATTGGGCAAGTGATGCTGATGACAGAAAAAGTACAAGTGGAAGATGTTATCTTTTGGGAAACAATGTTGTGTCCTGGTCAAGCAAGAAACAAAATTGTGTTTCTCTCTCTACTGCTGAAGCCGAATACATTGTTGCTGGCAGTTGTTGTGCTCAACTTCTTTGGCTCAGACAGATGTTGGACGACTATGGTATGGAAAGTAACATCTTGACTGTTATGTGTGACAACACTAGTGCTATAGAGATTTCTAAGAATCCTGTTCAACACTCTCGCACAAAGCACATTGATATTCGTCATCATTTTATAAGAGATCTTGTTGAGAAAAAGCTCATTGTGTTGGAATACATTCCTACTGAAAAACAGCTTGCTGATATTTTTACCAAGGCTTTAGATTTTGAGAGATTCTCCCATCTTAGGATGTCTCTCGGTTTGTGCTGCATTTAAGTGTTCTTGCATGTGAGGTGTTAGGACTTAGGTTGTCTTTGTTGGATCCTAACATCTGTTTTTGTTCCTTGTGTTTGTTATTTTTCTTTTGTTTAGGCATATGCATGTGGAGCCTGAGTTACTGACAGTGCAGTGTCCATGTTGGTTGTTTTGTTGTGTTCTTTTAGCAGATGTTGATTAAAAAATAAAAAAAAAAATTGATGTTATAAGACCGGTAGCACAAGAGTGAGGCTTAATGGTCATAAAACATCTGAAAATAAATGAGATCATCCCTTCTCTCATCTAAGTACTCGGGGCACGGCGTTCGCTGCGACGATGCACTCAGGGAAAATGGATGTTGAGCTTTAAGATCTCAATGTGTTTTGGTTAAAAGTTTCTTCCTCTGCTGAAAGAATCATAGTTTGTTGTTCCGGATGTTGGATAACATTGACTTCTAATGTTGGACTAACATTTGAAGTAACATTGGCTCTACTGTTTTGTTTCAATAGGCATATCTCTTCTCTTTTCTTGTTCTCTCTCTCTTTATCTTTTTCCTTGGTGATCTTATCAGTTAATTGTGTTTCTAGGGTTTGTTCTTCTGATGCTTGATCCGCCTCTCCTTGTCTCTTGTGATATGATTATTCGAATTTTGATTTGTTTTTGTGAGGGAGATTTTTATGGGATTTGATTTTATCTCGTGGCTTAGTGGTTGATGTTGGCTGGGGTCTTTTCGTTTGTATTTAAGGGGGTTGTTCTGATTTTTCATTATTACCTTTCACTTCACAAACCCTTCTATCCAGATTTGTGCAGTGTCTCCCTTTGAAGCTCAAAAGTCATGGAAAAAAATCCTGATCTTTCTTCTCTCATCAAGAGTCTGATCCAACATTTTGGATCACCGAAAAGTGCAGCCAAACATTTCTCCGCTCTCCCTCAGATGGCCGAGTCAGCTGAAAAACCCTCGTCTTCTCGAACTCCGGTGGAAGTCCCAAGAGAAACCTTTCCTCTAGCTCCTTCTCCAAAAGGCTCTCCGAAGAGAAGCACCACTGAATTGTCTGTTGGGGCTGATGTTGATCCTGTCTCTTTGCAAATGGTGGAAACTCCCATCAATCCTGAGCCGATCTCCACTGTGAAGTTGACGAAGATCTCACGAAGGGGAAAACTTCTCTACAAAGCCTCACTGTTCATGCGACCTCAAAAAAATCCACAGGACATCCAGCTTTTGGTGTTACTCAACATCAAACTCCTCTTACCACTCCAAGCGAAGAGTCAATTCCGTCTTCAAAAGAGGAATCATCGCATGCTTCTCAAGATACCTCTTTGGAGAGAATTGGGGAAATTGCCAAAGAGGCCCAGCTTGATCTTGCCTCACAACCTGGCTCAGATGTTGATAAAGCTTCTGTTGTTGCAGAAGAAGAATGTGCTGCTGGTGATCAACCCACATCCATGGATGTTGATGACCCTGAAAAGATTCCTAATGTTGATCAGGATGTTGATCCAGAAGAAAGCACAGATGTTATTGATGTTGACACCTTTGTCCCTGACAAGAAAAGCCGGAAACGTAAAGCTGGAGTGGCCTCTCTCAAGCGTTCCTCAAGGTCAAAATCCACACGGGTGATCCCTTCTACTCTCAATCTTCCTAGCCGAGAAGACAGTGATGTTGGTCCAACATCACTGCCTCCAGTTCCCAAGCCAAAGGTTGAACATTCTCCCACCTCAAAGAGCGGAAAGGTATCTTCTGCCTCTCACACTACCTTCCCTCGCATCAGCTGCTCTGGAAACTCCTCTGAATCAGAGGTTGAGGTTAGTAAGTCGTACTCCACTCGTTTTTACACTCGTGAAGCAAAGAATGCTCTCAAAGTGCTGGCTGCTAGGAAGTTTCATAATGATAGACGTGCGGATGAGGATTTCTTTTCAAAGTATAAGCTTGATATCCTGTTGCAAGATAGGAGTATGTGGGGTACAGTTGTCAATGTTTTTCCCTATGATGCTGAGATTGTTAGAGAATTCTATGTTAATATGATGACATAGGCTTTTGACCCAAAATCTGTTAAGTTTGGGAAAGTGTTTGTTAGGGGTAAGGTCTTTGATTTCTCCCCATCTGCCATTAACAAAGCATGCTACACTGCAAATACTAACACTGATGATGTTGAGGTTGATGATGATGAGATGACTAGGGAGTTGACTGGAGGGAAACTTAAGGCATGGACCTCGAAGTTTGCTACATCCACTTTGTCTTGGAAATGTTCTGTACTTCACAAGATTGCAGTTTACAACTGGCTTCCAAGCAAAAACACTACTTCTCTAACCAAGGAACAAGCTGGATTTATCTTTAAAGTTGGTAAGCCTTTGGCTTTCAACTTTGGTGAGCAAGTGTTTGCTAACATCTCTCGTGCAGCCTTTAAGTCCACAGGTGGAAGTATGCTTCCCTTTCCAAGCCTCATCTACAATCTCTTGGTTAAGCAAAAACTCCAGGAGAGAGAGGAAGTTGTGCTTGTTGAAGAGAAGAATCTGCTTGAGTTTTCCAAAACCCTCCTCACTCCTGATCGTGTCAAAGATCTCCCCTATGAACCTCCATGTGCTGGTCCTCCTTTGTCTCCTCAGTCTGATGATGGAGCTGACTCTGCTGAAGCTGAGATCGACAAGTATGGTGAAGACGAAGATGTTGATCGTGCGACTGCTCCTGATGTTGCACTTGATGTTTCCAACATCATTTCTGTCAAAGCCCATCTCACTAAAGAAATATCCACATCTCGTAAAGGCAAGGAACCAGCTGGAGATTCTGAAGTTGAGATTGATCTTGACGTTGCAGAGCTCATCAAGGCCAGAGAGGATCTTCTCAAACTCAAAAGACAAGTGCAGTTGATGGTGGATCGGACGATCAAGATGGGACAGGACATGCTTGCACGGGTCGACTGTTGTGAACAAGTCTTCGCCAAACTCCTACCTTTTCCTTCTTCAACAAAAAATGGGGAGTAGTGTTTTCTGAATTTGTTGGCAGTGTTTGTTCCAAAACAATGTTATTGTTTCTTTGGTGATGTGTTTGATGCATGGACATCGTGAATTTTTTTTTTTTTGTGGTGCATGAGCACCTGTTTGTTTTTGGTAACATAGTTTATGTTATCTTGGTTTTTGATTATCTGTTGGTTCAACATTTATCATGTTTTTGATATACCTTCGTATATTGTGCTGGGCAAGTCAAATGAAGGTCTTGGCCTTCGGCCGACCTTCATTTTGATCAAATAAAGCAAAGCTTCATTTGATGAACTTGTTTGTGTAAGGTTTCATCTTGGTTTTTGATCAATGTTGATCAAGAGGTTAAATGCTCTGAATGCTGCTGCTTGCTTTGTTCATTCTGAGTATGTTGATCGAGAGGTTAAATGCTCTGAATGTTGTTGTTTGTTTTTCAGGTTCTTTTGTCTCTCAAATTCAGGGGGAGTTCTTTACTTTCTTTTGGTTGTTCCAAACCGATTGTTGGGTCAACATTCAGTTTGTGTTTCTTAAGGTTGTACCTCAAGTGCTTACTTAAGGTTGTACCTCTTGTTTGTTTCAGGGAGAGTGTTTTTACGACATCTCCTCTGGACTGATTTTGAGGTTCACCTCTTTTTTGATTAAGGGGGAGTTTTTCTTACTCTTCCTTTATCTGAGTTCCTGTAACATAGTATTCTTTTTTGTATATAGTTTTTTCTTTGTTTGTGTTTTTGTTGCAGGAAGGAAAAGATTAAGGGGGAGATTGTTAGAGTCAATGTTGACTCCGACAATGTTGGGACCAATGTTGATAACATTCGTGTTTTCAATGTTGGGTGGAATGTTGATAACATTCATGGTGTCAACATTTCTCGGTTTCAACCAACATTCCGGAGTCTGCCTTGACTCCATACTTTGACTCTCCATTGGTAATTGTATTTATTTAATTTTTACCTTCCTTTCACGTTTTCTTATTCTTTGGTTGTGAAATAATTGTCCTTTGTTTGTTGACCACGTTTCTAATAAGTGGATTGGCGGTTATGCATGGTTCAAAGTAGTGGGAAGGTTGTTGCTATTTTTCAGGAACCATGATCTCGTAGCCAACATCCCAAGGCTGGTCGACTAGCAGTTATTGAAGACGGATTGCAGCAGTTATAGGAAGTTTCTGGAAGTGGGAAGTGGATGAAACCAACCACGACATGAAGGCCTATAAATGCAGCAAGAAGCTTCAATCATCCTTACGTTTTGGAAGTGCATTATCTGCGACTTAACATTCACTCACAGCCAATTCGTCATTTTCCTGCTGCAAACGTGTCACCGGTTCTTCAAGGATTGCTTTGACGAAGTAGACTTAGGCAGCCAATCTGTAAAGTCTATCTTTGTATCGACGGGACGTCGAGGGCAAGAGTTGAAGTGCAAGGCCATTGGAGCGTAGCAGGTTGTTTGCTTTGTCCGATTAACTTTTGTTATTCGGCTGTTTTGGGTTCTGTGTTGTATCAACATTATTGTACTGAAAGTAGATAGGTTGGTTTATCTTAGGCAGATATTCTGTAAAGATAGATCTCCAAGAAGATCCAAATCTGTACTTTGTATTGTTGATTCAACATAGTGAATTTAGCCTTGAGGCACTCACGGGTTATTTATAATCCGTGAAAAAAGTATTCATGTGTGTTATTACTTTCCGCTGCATGTTGGTTATAATGTTATTAACATTCTGTTGATTACATTGCATCCAACATTACTCTTTTCTTTACCCAGTTTTACTTTGTTGGTAATTTGGGGCACTAAACTTTTTCAATTATTATTATTGTTATTGTTATTATTATTATCCTTATTATTGTTATTCTTATTTTTATTATTCTTATTATTGTTGTTGTTATTATTATTATTATTATTATTATTATTATTATTATTATTATTATTATTATTATTATTATTATTATTATTATTATTATTATTATTATTATTATTATTATTATTGTTATTGTTATTGTTATTGTTATAGTTATTATTATTGTTATTATTATTATTATTATTATATTATTATTATTATTATTATTATTGTATGTTATTGTATGTTATTGTTATTGTATTGTTTTGTTATGTATTGTTATTGTTATTTTATTGTTATTATTATTATTATTATTATTACTATTAGATATTATTATTATTTATTATTATTATTATTATTATATTAATTATATTATTATTATCCTTATGATTATATATTATTATTATTTTATAATTATATTTTATTATTATTATTATTATTATTATTATATTATTATCCTTATTATTGTTATGTTATTGTTATTATTCTTATTATTGTTATTATTGTTATTATTATTATTATTATTATTGTTGTTGTTGTTGTTGTTGTTGTTGTTGTTGTTGTTGTTGTTGTTATTATTATTATTATTATTATTATTATTATATCAAATAGTTAGTGAAAGATTAGTAAAATTAATCACAATACATAAACACTACCCTTTTAGTCTTTTACACCACCTTTACACCACCTTTTTCAGCTTTTTTAGTCTCCGTGTCGAACCCCAACTGGGAGTTTTTTTTGGTGGACGGAGGGAGTATTATCTTGTGAACCGAAAGAAAACTAAGCAGTTAAAATAACATAGAAGATAACAAAACTGAAAAGCATAAGCAATTAATCAGAGCCTGGACAAAAAGATATTGTCTTCAAGTTGAGGTCAAGAAGCCGGTATTTTTCATTACATAAGAAACTGATAAGACATCAGTTCTTGAAGCAATACAAGTACAGAGCCAAAACAGAAAACAACATAAAAACATTGAAAACAAAGCTAAGGCCTCTAAAGATAAATACCGAACACAGTTCTCTTGACATTGTCGAAGTTGTTTGGATCCTTCTTTTCATCGATCCCCCAGATTTTGCAGACAGCTGCAACCTCTCTCTTGATGGTCTCTCGGTTGACATGGCCATTGGTTCTTGGAGGATTTACATACTGCTTCAGGGGATAAGGAATCATGGTGATTCCTGCTTCTCTATGTGCTACAATCAGTCTCTCAATCATGCTTCTCTCGTACCAGTTGTTGAGGAAATATCTGCAGGTTTGTCTTTGGGTATTTGCATCCTGCTTGAAATCTCCAAAGACTATCCATTTTGTGTATATTTTCTTCAAGCTCTCCCACCACTCATTTATATCCTCTGGTTGTTTCGTTACGATCAAACTTTTATGCCTGGGATACCAGAAGTCCTTCTTCGATGAAGTTCTTTAGTAGTTGACGTTCTTTCATTGTAAGAGTGGAAGGAGGAGCAACAACAACATGAGCTTTAGTTAGAGCTTCAGTTGGGTTTGAAAGCTTCAGTTGCTTTCTGGCCCGTGGCTCTTTCTCTATTTCTCAGGGTGTGGCATCTTCCTGTACTCCTTTGACTAGAACGGAGCAACTGATTTTCCTTTGGTTGCTCCGATGGATCCGACTGAAGCTTCAGCAGCAGGAGGAACTTGGATTGGACCCCAGTACTCTTCCCTCTTTTTGGCATCATCATCAGGGATGTAACCTAGCTTGTCTTGGAGATCGTTGAACATCTTCTGGATCACATAAGGATTGCTCCAGTCACGAACATCACGAAGTTCAAACTCCAGTTTATCCATACGCTCATTGATAGGCACGAAAGCGTTTGCGATCATCATTTTAACATCAACATCTAACAAAATCTATGCACGGATTTTGTCGATTTTGATAATCGCATCCAGATGTTGATTCTTAGCATTGAGCTCAACAAGCTTGAATTGAGAATTGAGAACGTCAATATCATTCATAATTCTTAGAATAGCGGCGACGGCTGGTGCATAGAGTTTGGCATTGTCAAAGAAAGCCGCGGAGAGCGTCTTGAGGCTGCTATGCAGGTTCGCAATGTGGATTGTATGTTATGCTTGAGCATCATTCAGCAATGATTCCAGTTCCTTCAGTTCTCGAACATACTTGAAGGCGTAGGTGTCTCTGCACTCCAGTTGATGCTTTAGCTTTTCGATCTCCGATTGTTGGTTCGCCACCAACAAGGGTAGCATTTCATTCTGCTCTTCAATTGTGCCTGGCAGCTCCAAAGAGATGTCACCCGGGGTCTTTTGTTTCCATACTCGAATGCATGCATCAATTTCTTCATCTGAACATATTCCCTGATAGGTTGCCTCATGATCTCCTCTATTGGAATTGGCTTCTTGGGTTGAGAGGAGGATCCAACTTGAGTAGATGTTGCAGCTGAAGTAGTTGTTGGAGCTGGAGTAGTTGTTGCTTCATTTGTGTCGTGTGGCTTGATTGGAGCTTCAGTTGTCGCTTCAGTGGCAGGAGCTTGAGAATCAGTCATAGCAACATATTTCTCAGGTTTAGTTGGAGGTGGAGCAGTTGCAGCTTCAGTTGACTCTTGTGACGTGGCAGGAGCATCAGCAACAACTTTATCAGAAGCTTGAGTTTCAGGTAAAGCTGGAGCAGAAGTAGGAACTTCTTCAGTTGGGGCAGCGACAGTGGTTTCAGCTTTGTCTGCCTCAGAAGTTCCAGTTTCAGTGGTAGCCGGTTCAACATCAGTGGCTTGTTGATCAGTAGTGGCTTCGACAGGGGCTTCAGTGAGAACAATTTCAGGAATTGCCTCAGGGGCTGGAACAACTACTTCAGTAGAATTTCCCTCAGAAGTTCTAGTCATAGAGGGAACTTGAACTTCATCAGTGGGAATATTGGGAACGAATCCCTCAGCTGCAATCTTGGTTGTGCTTCTTGCCACATCCATTGCATTAGCAACTTCAAATTCCTGAGGGCTAGGAGATTTGTCGGCACATCAGGAATAATCTCGATATGCCCTTCAGGGGTTGATGGAGTCTCAACTGCTCTTGTTTTAATAAAATGTGAGGAAAGTTGTTAGTGGAGTAAGGGTACCATTTTAAATGTAAGCGAAGATGTGTGGACCTATTACCATAAATGAAAGTGACAAATTTTTATGAACGGATCAAAAATAAAATTATAACAAATTTATTGTGCACTGAGGAAGTATGTTTTACGTCTAATCATTTTATTAGAACGCTAATTCTCCTGTGCGACCGTCGCACAGGTGTGTGACGGGTCGACCCGGCCCAAACCCGCCCTCCTGACCCGGAACCCTGACCCGCGTGGGTTTGACCCATACTCATAATTATTACATTTGTTTATAATAATGGTTACTTTTAATAAACATAATATATACATTTGTTCATATAAATGTATATTGATATGTATAATATTTTATATTGAATGAAGGTAAATAATTATATTAATATAAGTATACATTTGTGCGACCAAATGTATATCTTATGCTTATTAAAAGTAAATACTCCTATTAGGGTTTAATGTTCAGACTTAGGGGCCGTTTGATTTGCAGTTTAGGATTGATTAGGATTAAAATTATCTTGAAAAATTAGTGTGGATTTATATTATTTCATGGGTGTTTGATATCATGGCTACTTAATCCTATATTATGTTTGATATCCATAGGATTATGTTGGATTATATTATCTAATACCAAAACTATCCTCACATAATTTTAAAAATATCATGTGTGTCCACCATTACTTGGGCATTTGCATCGATATGCGTGAGGAAGGGTAGCAGAATTTTTATCCAACTTCTCAGTATTAAATTTATCCGAGGGGGTGGGCGGATTATTAGTATGGGTTAATCCCACAAAATAACATGGAGAAGTAGGATTAAGTAGGAGTTGACCATATTAACTGCACATGATATCAAACATCACACTAATCTGTATTAATTTAATTTATCCTACCTATAAACCCATATCAAACCGGCCCTTAGGGTTTAGTCTTCACCTATTAGGGTTTAGTGTTCACGCTTAGGGTTTAGTTTACAGGGTTTAGGGTTTAGTTTATAGAATTTAGGGTTTAGAAAATATAATACTGTATATTAAATGAAGAAAAATACCTATATTTATATAAGTATACATTTGTGCGAACAAATGTATATTTCATGCTTATTAAAAGTAATAATTATTATAAACAAATGTAATAATTTAGGATTTAGGATTTCGGGTCTGGATTGTGGGCAGGGTCGGGCGCGGGCCGGGGCGGACCCGTCGCACACTGTGCGACGGTCGCACCCAAGACCAGCCCTTATTAGAATCACTATAGAGGAAAAGTAAATTATTACTTACCGATTCTTTTTTAAAAAGAAGTCTGCATGCAAAATCTGTAATAAATTAACGCGAATTTTATTTTCCTTTTAATTGTGTGTTCATTCGTGCCATTATATTGGCGGAAGGTTATTAGCGAAAGCAATTATCCATGTCTCCTAATTATTTTCAAGAGGAATGAAAACAAAACTAATCATGATTTTCATTTTGGATTGTTTGGAAAATAATTTTGCGCAGACAGTGTTGAACTACAAAATTGAAATAAATTGGATATATAAAAAAGAAAAAGTAATGAATTAATTAAAATAATGATGATGAAAAAGTCAATAAACTTATTAAATCCGTTGAAACAAAAAGTATAAAGATCTATTAAAACGAAATCAAAACTGAAAATACAAAGATCTATTAGAACGAAAAATTTGTGTAGAAACATAACGAAATAAAATATACAAATTCATAGACATCTAAATGTATTTTTGCCTATTTTATGTTAAGCTGATTGCTATATAGCCGTTGTCGAATTTTCCTTGTTTCATTTGGTTGTTGCCTCCGACGGCTATTTTAGTTTATTATTTCATCTGTTCCATTACAAATATCTCATTATTCTTAAATACGGAGATTAAGAAATATGTAATTAATAGAAAAAATGTACATAAAAATTAATGGAAATTATTTAAATATTTATAATGGGACGGGAGTATCTTTTTGGCATTTATAAGATAATAAAAGGTAGTTTTTCATGCCTCTATATTTGGATTAATTGTATATGAGCTCGTTATAGATATCAAATATCAGTAGTGAAGAAATAATTAGTTTTATTATTGTAATGTTATGTTGATTAGGGTTTAGCATTTAAGGTTGGATACCTAGCTCATTGAATTAATATAAGGGTTAATTGCCCATAAAATACTGAACTTTCGTTCAATTCTGATTTTGCACACAAACTTTGAATTGTAGCGTGAAAATTACTAAATTTTAGATTTTATCTGATTTTGCTACTAATCCAAATTCCGGTCAAATATCATGCTAATATGACGTGCCAATATTTGACGTGACGTATTTATTGTTAATTTCTTATTAATAAAAAAAGAATACAAAGCAAATAACCCAATTAAATTGTCAATAACTTAATATATCAAATCAAATAATAGTATTTTTTTAATTCTCAAGTTCAAATCAATTTTTTTCTAGTTCACTATTTCACAATCGAGTACTCCAATATATAAAATAGAAGTCATTCAAATAGTATAAATATATATAGTTTATAAAAAAATTAATCTTTAGATAATGAAAATTTAATAAACTTTATTACTTAGCTAAATAATTTTTTATATATATTAAGTTATTGATAATTAAAATGTTCTTTGGCTGACACACCTAAATTCGAAGAATCCCCTTACTATTATTGAATTTATTCAATTAAATAATTCAACTAAAAAAAATACTAGTATTGTTTGATTTGATATATTAAATTACTGACAATTTGCGTTATTTGCTTTGTGTTCTTTTTTTATTGATAAGAAATTAAATAAAAAATATTATTTTGCCTACTAATTGTCACACAAGAATAAATATGCCACGTCAAAATTGACACACCATATTATATATTAGCTTGGTATTTGCCGGAATTTAGATTAGTAGCAAAATCAGATAAAATCAAAAGTTTAGTAATTATCACGCCACAATTCAAAGTTTATATGCAAAACCAGAATTGGATGAAAGTTCAGTATTTTCTGGGCAATTAACCCTTAATATAATATATCTTAAATAATATTTTCTATTATTATAAAAATTAACTTTCATGATTTTATTAGATAAAACAAAATATAACATTGAATTAATTAAAGGGTTAATTGCATATAAATTACTGAACTTTTAACGAATTCTCATTTTGCACATGAACTTTAAAATCTTTATTAAAACTACTCAACTATTAATTTATTTTCATTTTGCATATTTGTCCATTTTCCGATCAAACTTTGGGCCTGAAATGACTTCAAGCTATACATTATAACGTCAGTTCTATTTTTTCACGCAATCATGTTTATGCCACACAAGCATATTCATGTCAAGCGAGTATATTTATGCCATGCTACAATGATGAAAAATAGGCAAATATATAAAATGAGAAAAAACTAATAGTTAGGTAATTTTAATAAAGATTTTAAAGTTCGTATGAAAAATGAGAATTTGTTAAGAGTTCAGTAATTTATATGCAATTAACCCTTAATTAAACATATAAATAAATATAATGAATATACATAATTTATGAAAAAATATATATACATAATAATCTGCAAAATGGTGTGGATATTGTTGCACTTGCATCCACGGCATATGACAATAGCATTTTAGTTCACACATTCTTTTTTATTTTTATATATTTTGATTCTTGAAAACTTTTTGTACTTGTTCACACTCACATTAAAAGAAACGTGCTCCACTCATTTTAAGATTTTATTTTTAGTTTACATTCATATTGCTGTAAAATAAACGTGTTCTAATTTTAAGGAAACGTGGCCTTCCAAGTCTACCTGTCTTTTCTCGTTAATTTCCAGGTTATTTTATTCCCTTCTTCCACGCAAAAAAACAAAAAACAAAAAGAAAAGGTCCTATGTGTCTATATTGATCAAACGGTAAGATGTTAATTTCAATACCAAAAGTTTTAGGTTTGAGTCTCCTGTGAAGCAGTTTTTTAATTTTTTATTTAATATTATAAATTTATTAAAAAAAAGAAAGAGAGAGAGCTCTAAAAGCGTGTGTCTGAGATATTAAATGACTCTCCTTTTCAAAATGTCATTAGTTCAAGTCTCACCGAAATCGTGTGAGCTATATTATCTTTGATTTATTGGATTGTATTTGTATGGTTAGTTGTAATAATATGATTACCATTTGATTATTTTATCAATATAATATATAATTCCAGACATAATATATTGTACCTTAAAAAAAAAAAGAGGGCCCCATCTCTTTATTGTTTTTTAAATTACTTTTTGCAATTTTATACTTCTTCTATCCCCCAAAATATGTATAGTTAATCACAACACGAGTATTAATAAAAAGTTGTTTGGAGTATTGATAGTGGAGAAAAGATCTCACTTTGAAGTTATAATTAAATAGATTATAATGTAAGTTATAAGGATAAAATTGTGAAAATTATGTGTGGAGTAGTGTCCAAGAAATAGAGTGTGCATAAATTTAGGAGGACATACCAAAAAGAAAATATATACATAAAATTTAGAGGTAATTGCCCCTAAATACATAAATTATCACAAATTTCTGGAATTGCACACCACTTTTAAATTCAGCCCCACAATACATAACCTTTGATATTTTTCTAATTTTTCCCATGGCATCTAAAACTTCCAAAATCAGAGATGACGTGGATGCCGGATTATCTACATGGACTCGCCGGTCGTTTAATTAAAATGATGTCGTCCTAATTAATAGGAAATGACGTCGTTTCCAACCTTAAATCCCAAATTAATTCTTGATTTCTAGCCCTAACTTCACCCCCTTTGAATGCGTCTGTCCCTGAGAACCAGAGAGCGCCGTCGTCGTCTTTGAGAATCAGAGACACCAAGGGAGCGCCGTCGACCACTCTGTGCTCACCGTCAACCAGGGAGAGCGCTCGACCAGAATTGCTAGCCGTAATTGCTCTAATTTTCGCGACCAGAATTGCGAGCCCTAATTTTCGCGAGCTTGAAGAACGTCTGTGCTCACATCTGAAATTGAGAGCGTGAAAATTCAGCCATTGAAATCGTGAAAATTGAGAGTGTGAAAATTCGTCCATTCGACGTTTGGTGTCTTCTTCGAATTAGGGCTCTGCTCGAGTCCTTCGACTCTGGTTTTTCAATGCCTGCGAGTTCGCGACAGATGCAGTTATTCACGGACGCAATTAGGGCGTCTTCACGGACGCAGTTCTCTCAAGTTCGCGACAGACGCGGCGCTCTGGTTCGCAATGTGGTGAAGTCGCGAATATGGTTCTTGAATCTCCCTGGTCGACGATTTCAGAAGCTCGCACTCAGATGGAGCAATTAGGGCTTGCACTCCCTTGGTGTCTCTGATTCTCTAAGAAGACAGACGCGACGCTCTCAATTTCTCTCCAGATTAAGGCTTGAACTTCTAAAGGGAATAGGGAATTTCAGACATTTTTTTTAGTCGAGGGAATTTCAGACTTGATTTCACTAAATTACTAGGAACGACGTCGTTTCCTAATTTTCGTTTCCACGTGGCATTCGGCGAGTCCACGTAGATAATCCGGCGTCCACATCATCTATGATTTTGGGGGTTTTAGATGCCATGGGAAAAATCAGAAAAATATCAAAGATTATATATTGTGGGGCTGAATTTAAAGGTGGTGTGCAATTCCAGAAATTTGTGATAATTTATGTATTTAGGGGCAATTACTCCTAAAATTTAAGTTAGTAACTTAGACTGATTTAGTAACTAGGACAAAAATTCTGAACTTGCAAAATTAAGTAGGATGCTAATCAATAAGTAAGGCAGCCGTAGGACAATTTTCGTCCAATTTTAAGAGTTTTGCTCTGAGAATTGTTCTGCAAATGTATTACTTATCAATTAGTGTCATACTTTTGCAAGCCCATAAAATTTTATCATATTTTCTAATCAATCTAAGTTATTAACGTAAAAAACCCTCTAATTCAGAGTTGAGAGCAGTGCTGATGCTAGGAAGGTAAATGGAGCCCCATTTGGGGATGTATACCTCAGGCACGAGGATAGAGAGAGGCAGAACTACGCAGTAGAAGAAGAATGTGAAGAAGTGGTCGAGGATCTTTCGCACGAAGAAGTTGTAGATCACGTAAAACTTCTTGTACATTGTTACTTATTGCAATTCAAAAATTTAATTTGACATTACAATTTGCATAATATGATTAGCAAATCAAATTTAATTAATACGAAGATAAGAACCTTGTTTGTTGAGATTCCCATCATCATTTTCCTAAGGAGATTAGCCGGCCCACAAGACCACATGTACTGCTGGAACCCGAGGCTTTAAAAGTACATGAAAGTTCGCTATATGCCTACACCAACAACTAGGGAGGTTAATTTGGACAACCCACCGAGTTTCGGCTAGTGCTATCGGGTTATGGGTTATTGGTGCGGGTTAATCGGGTTAAAAAAAATTTATATTAGAAATTTTAAACTCTAACTCTAAATATTCGAGTTTCGGGCTAGTCCATCAGCCTAGTCGGACTCAAAAATTTATTTAAACAAAATAACTACTATATTTCTCTTGACAATATTATATTTATAATAAGTAAATAAATACACGCATAAATACGTAACATTTCAACATTGACTTACATAATAACTAATACTATGCAAGTTGTATAGATATAAAGATGCAACATTTTTATTAAATAAGTATCACTTTTTGAATTTTTACATCTAAATATTTCATGTTAAGTATTGGATTAAAAATACAGAGAAGTGAAATGATAAGTATCATCTTATTATACTAATTTTCATAAGCAAAGTAATAAAGTTGAAAATCAAATAACGATAAAATTTTCATATAATCAAGCCAACACATTATTTTCGGGTCAGCTCTATAGGGTTTCGGGTCGACCTTATCGGGTGTTGGGTTATTTGAGTTGTGATTTTTATCGGGTTGAAAATTTTTAGCCCTAACCCTCCCAAATTTCGGGTCAGCCCACGAGTTTCGAACTGGATTGACATCCGTACTAACAACACCAATTACAAAAATCAGTTTCGTTTCACATTTCTCATCATATACTAGGCACGATTTTTAAGAAACGAATAGTTTATAATAAAACAAGAAATATAAAATAACCTTTTGCCTTTATCAAAAAATATAAAAGAGAAATGAAAATATTATATGTTGTAAATAATGAATTATATGAGGTTATTTATTATGTATTAACTTTCCATTTTAGAAAGTGATATGTTAAAATGAGATGTCCAAATGAAAAAAATGTGACCTATTCAATTGAGACGGAGAAGTAATGAATTTTTGACCTGAAGATCGTCGAGATAAAGAATTTTTCAACCTCTGAGACCAGCATGAACGGCAAGATCCATGTCTTCCATCGTCCTTCTATCATTCCATCCTCCAGCGTCGTTGATTGCTGCAATCCTTCATTCCACCCATTCCTATTTTTCATCACAAAGATTAATATTTTTTGAAATAATAATTTATTTATATAAAAAATAGGTAAACTTTGGATTCTTACTAGTGAAGCCTAAAAATGCATGAGTGGCTGAACCTAATTCTTGTTTATGTTTAATGTAATCGATGGTATTTCAATAATTGTAATTTCTAAATTTAAATTAAATCAAAATTTTAAAATTTAAAACTAATTTATATGAGTCAATATGATGAGCCAGTCAACCCAATATAACATTTGACTTAAGTGAACCCGTAGCATGGATGAGTCAAACATTAACTCAACCAATGCTATCCTCTAAGATTTTGTTAATTTTCTATTTACTTATTTACACCTATTAGCAAACATTTATTGAAGTTAATAATCAACAATAAATAGTATTATAATTTTTTTATCTAAAAATATATTACTCCCTATTTTGAATAAATAAATCATGTTAAATAAGAGGCAATACGTGCATCACACGCAAACTTTATTAATATTTTAAAAAGTATTCCTTGTTTTCTTAGACATATTATTGATTTTAACTTGGAGGTGGTCTTGGGTACAGCCGAGTGTACCGTACAACCGGGTTACACCTTCACTTAAATTTTGACCCGCACTCTGATTTGAACTCATATCCTGACCCAACCCATATATATATAATACTATTCTGGGTATGAGTTAACCCGATTGTACGGTACACTCAGGTGTACCTAAGATTTTGTGTTTAACTTTAAGTAAACAACAAAGATAAGCGTATGTTATATTTCTAATATTATTAATTCAAATTAAAAATCATCATCGTTTTAAAAGTTCAAAGTATTAACTTCAGAATAACTCTAGATTATAAAGCCCCAAACTCAAAAAAGAAACTCTAGATTATAGAGACTCGCGGTCTATAATTGGGCCTGACCCGACTAAGAGGGTGTTTGGCTAAACTTATTTTAAAGAGCTTATAAGCTCTTGGAGCTTATAAGATGTTTCAAGAGCTTATAAGATGTAATTTTTAAGAGATTATAAGTTGTTAAAGTGTTTGGATAATTGAGCTTATAAGCTAGAGAGAGAAAATATTTTTTAGAGAGAAAATCAAAGTGAAATGAACTTGAATGATATATGATGAAAATAATAAATTATAGTTGAAAAATATTTATAAAATAATTGTTGCATATGAGATTATAAAAAAATAAGTTGGGGTAGATGAACTTATTTTTTGGGAGCTTATAAGCTCTTGGAGCTTATAAGCTGTTTAAGAGCTTATTTTGCCAAACATTTTGAAGGAGCTTATACGCTCCTAAGATCAACTCCAATGCTTGTGTCTTAGAGGAGTGTCTTAGGAGTGGGCCCCACCTAAGACACACCCCTCTCCAATGCATTGTGTCTTAGGTGGGTGCTTAAATCCCCATTTCCACAAAATTCACATTCTACACTTTTATTTTAAAATTTCTAATTTCATTAAAAATAAAATTAAACATTACAATAATTAAACTAAAATTAAAAACATAATTAAAATACGATAATAAAATAAAAAATAACATAATTTCCTAATTTAAATAAGCCCTCGACGCTTGAGCACTTCTTGGACCCGTCGTGTCCTTGTTCAAGAGCTTCATATCCATCTCCTCCCGTTTCATCTCGGCTTGCATTTTTTTGACCTCGGCGATTTCCCCGTTTTGAGAGCATGCTCCCTCATGCTTTCGGCCACCTTCTCGAGGGCGTCGGAGAACGTCGAACCTCCTCCCGAAGACCCTTCTCCCTTCTTCGCCTTGTCCTTGTCTCTCTTTGCCGCTTTTTGGCCTTGGGGTCTCGTCGTGACACTCGGCTCCGAAGAAGTAGTGGTTGCTCCACCATCGGAGCCCTTCGACTTTTTTGCGGAGTGGACATCCCCGGCTTGCGATGTGAATCTTTGGCATTCGCGAAGCACTTTCCAAGCTTTGACGTAGGAGAATTGCTTCTTGAAATTCGCCTCGAACATCGTCTGAGCTTGTTGGAAGATTTGATCGTCGCTCATACCACTCCCCCAATTGTCCTTGCAAGAGTTGTAGAAGACCTCGAAGAATTTCGTCTCCTTTTGGACACGGGCGAAGTGGGACTTGAGATGATCCGGCTTTCGCGGCGGCGCTCCCGACGTATTGAGCTCGTTGAACTTCTCCGCGATTGCTCCCCAATATTGGAGCAACTTTTGGGAGGTCCCCAAAATAGGATTGTGGGTTGCCTCCGCCCACAAGATTTCCACGAGCTCGAACTCTTCGCTAGAATATGTAGCGCGGGTGCCCTTGGCTTTCGGCTTCACCTCCTCCGGCTCTTCTTGGACGTTGGCGTTCGCCGCCGGCGTGGGAACATTTCCCGTAGCTAAGACATTGGAGGCTTGTGAAAATGGAGCAAACCCCATCATTGGAAGCCTCGATCCGCCTTGTTGCTCGAGGTATTCATCGAATTCACGATCCACTTAAAAATGTAGAAGAGATAATTGTTGTTGGGAGAGAATTGTAGTTGAAGATATTGGTGAATTTGAAAGAGTGGAAGAGTGGTATTCATAGAAGGGAAAAAAAAAATCAAAATAGCCGTTGCTTGGAACGGTAGAATTAAAAAAAAAAAATTATCCAACGGTCAGTTTTTTTTAAAAAAATAACGATTTTCGATTTTTTTTTTTTAAATTGTGCGCGTCCTTCGGACGCGCCATACGCCTTCGCCTTTCGCCCCGGGTCTTGCCTTCGACGCTGCCTCGCATCAGCCCGGGTCGCCAGCGCGCACGCCACCTCCTCGTCCCGCGTCGATCCAGCGCTCGCTCGCAATGAGCGCTGGAAATGCTCTAAATAACTTATAAGCTGTTTTGAGGAGCTTATAAGCTCAGCCAAACATCCTCTAAATCTGGGGGAATTATCTGTGTTTAGTGGCCTATAAATAGGAAGCACCTTGTCGACAAATCCATTATGAGCTTCATTATATTATCTTAATTAAAAAAGGCTCTTGTGTTTTTCCATTTTACCAAATATTTTGCAATTTCTATTTCACTTGTTATAATGGATAATATGTGGCTTGTAGAAAAGAAGAAAAATACTAGAAGAATAATAGCACAAAAAAAAAAAAAAATTGTATGTCACAAACAAAAATCATATCGTAAAGACAGCAAACTCTGCTTCTCAAACAATTTTTAGTCTGAATGATGCAACTTCCTATACACAAATAGAAGAACCTGAATACCTTGTTTGCCATGATATTCAACCAACTGTCAAAGACATCTTAAAAAGGTACAGGAAATTATTGTTAGTCTGGGTACTACAATTATGATTACAATTTTTATGATTACCACTGATTATCTTTCATCGTTTGAATTAGACAAGGGCCCCAATCCTCGTGGACTTTTTTGCAAAAACATGAGATTCTTTATGTCAAGGAAACCCAGTATAAAATATAAATCAAAAGAGTGATGCTAAACAACCATATTGTGATCACCCACAAATTACTTAAATAGAAAAAATAATAATTAATTTAACTTATTTTTTAAAATAAAACTAAAATTTAGTTATTTTATTATATTTTCTATATTGTAATTATTTTTTGTAATTTTTTTATTTTAATTAAAAATAAAATAAAAATGAAAAATGCAAAAAATATGCGAATCTTTTTGTATCTTTGTAAAAGGTAAGCAAAAAACCTACAATTATTGCTATAATCATATTCACACGTCCCTTTTCCTGTTTCCTTTACCAACATGCTTCACGTTGGCCCAACCCAAACATAGTGAATTTGCACTTCAAACCTACTTAAATAAATATAAAATTGCTGAGTTTTTTTTTGTAATTTTTTTTATTTTAATTAAAAATAAAATAAAAATGAAAAATGCAAAAAATATGCGAAATCTTTTTGTATCTTTGTAAAAGGTAAGCAAAAAGCCTACAATTATTGCTATAATCATATTCACACGTCCCTTTTCCTGATTCCTTTACCAGCATGCTTCACGTTGGCCCAACCCAAACATAGTGAATTTGCACTTCAAACCTACTTAAATGTACAATATAAAATTGTTGAGTTTTTTTTTTGAGAGTATATAAAATTGCTGAGTTAAACATGAAAACACTTTATATAGCGCTCTCTCTCTCTCTCTCTCTCTCTCAAGCAGAAAAGCTTGGTCAATGATCACCATGATTTTTTGGGCTTCGACATTAAATGTTTGGGCTTCATAAATCAGCCTTGTGGGCTATACACCCAGAGAGAGTTGGTCTTCATTTACTATCATTTATTGGGTAGCTCTAATTGGGCCGCCTCAAATTACGCCTAGAATAAAAAGGGGCTGTGGCCCGCATATCGAAACCCTAAAAAGAAAGCAGCTTTAAAATCAGAACAACTTCATTATGGGCTTCACTTAAAAATACTCCATGTCCCAATTTGATAATCCACAGTACTTTTTTACGTATATCAAGAAAATATAAATAATAGTTTTTGAAAAATATAATTTAATGTATTTATTTTATTTTGCTCTTATTTAGTGTTCTACATATTAATGTTCATGAACTTTGAATAAATTAATATGATCAATGGAAGTAATTCAAGTAATGGAATAGGCCACCGAAAACCAACTGAAATACAAATTATACAATATAAAATTACTACATACTATCATGGGCGGATTTACTTAGGGGCTGCACCCAGTGCAACCCCAATCTTTTTTTTTTCTATATATATATATAATATATATTTAGCTTAATATGTACATAGTTTAATTCATAGCCCAGTCTAGCCTAAAAAAGATAGTTTTTTTAACATAATAATAAAAGTAAATTTATTTTATTAAAACTAGAATAATTTTTAAAAAATGTATAGATGTAGCTCTTTATTTGCTTCAAATGTACCTATTATTGAATCAATAAAAAGAGTACAACTATATATTATATTAAGTGATTGATTTCTAATTTTTAGTTCATTAAAATTCTATTTAGACACAAAAAAAAAAGTACAGACTGTCCAAAAAATTTTGTATTTAAAAAGTTCAGTTCCCCCTATCGACAAATTCTAGATCCGCCCATGCATAATATCGGCATATCTTTTATGTATTTAAATGCAATTCAACGGATGTAGTTTTGAAAATAAGTTCATTTTATATCGTCTGAATATATCTACTTTGCAATAAACTTTGGTTCTGCATCAATTGACGAGAAGTTCATTATGCTAGTTGGCTATATATAATCACTGAAAACCGATAGCTCGAAAAGTGAACTTAAAGTTTAATAGTACTAATAATTTTTCATGTGATTTGTTTGTTTAATTAATATTTTAATATGATTTTTAAAATCAAATTCATTTAGAGTAATGTTATTTAGACAAAATTTATTCGGATATATTTTTTAAATACTTTAAAAAATTGATTTATTTAAAATTTTGATTTAAATTCTAAAATAATTTAGTTAGTTTTATTATTTTCTCCACACTGTAATTTTTAACATTTTTAAAATTTTTATTATTTTTTTGGGTAAATGTCACTTTATGTCCCATCGTTTGGCCGAATTATTGATTATGTCCCAACTTTTCGATAATATCTAATTGATATCCAACCTACCAACATTTTTTTGATTGTGTCCTGTTAAAAGTTTTCGGCGCTCAGAAGATGATGTGGAACGCCGGAAATTAATTACGTGGATTTATTAATCCACTTGGAATTGTCAGCATTATAAATATTTTTTTTTTAAAATCATAATTCTTACGTGGCACTCTAAACGACACCGTTTGAACAAAAATCTGAAATCAATAACAAAATTTGCATTCTTTCTTAGTTTGTCTCCCTACAGTTGAAAGAAGAGAGGAGATTGAAGAACCTCTGTGAAATTCGAAGAAATCGCAAGGGTCGATCGACGGCGCGACATTCCCTACATTTAAGTGGTGAAATCGATTCCTTAAACTAGACATTGAGCGACGGTGAATGCTCCAATCGGTAGGCTGATTTCGAACCTCAGTATGTTCCTTGCCATTCTCATGCATTTCTCATATCTCTAACACAACAAAGTCCACAGGTACAATCAATCCACCCCACTCTAACAAGAATATCCTCAACTACCCCACAAGGATACCTCACTGATCTATCCGCCAATTGCAAGCACATGTGAGTGGGTTTCAAATTGCCTAACTCTAGTTGTTTAAAAATATAATACGACATCAACTTTATCCCGACCCCCAAATCAAGCATCCCCGATGCTTCCTTACCATTCCCCAAAGCAATATTAATGACAAAACTACTTGGATTACGTTGTTTGGGCGGCAAGGGCTATTGCATAATGGAGTTTGCAACCTCGGACACAAGAATCTTCTCGTTGTCCACGAACTTTCTCTTCTTGGAGGCCAACTCCTCAAAGAACTTCACGTAGGCCAGGACGTTCACGTCCAACAGAGGCAAGTTGACATTCACCTTCGCCAACATGTTGTAGAAGTCGATGAATTGTTGGTCTTGCTTCTCATATCTCAACCGACTCGGGTAAGAAATTGGCAGTCTATAGGGCTTGGCGGCCTTGTGAAGCTTCACCTCGGGCTCTTATTTCTTCTCATCTTCTCTTCATGGGGGCAACTCCTTCACAAGCTCCTCCACACGGGTTTCTTTAGGGAGCTCATCAGTAGGGCCTTCCACCTTGTTTGGTGGGGCTGGAACCCTTGGCTATGAAGCTTCTCTGGTTGTTGCTGCTGCTGAATCTGGGTTCAAGGTACTAGAAAGTTGCCCAACAGTTGTATCAAGGCGTTTGATAGTAGCGGACTGAGACTCTATGTTCTGCTTGGTCATCTCCATGAAGGATTGCATCGTATCCTCAAGAGACAACTTCTGAGGTGGAACTTGCTTCTGAAACTGCGAGGGGGCATTCTGGTACTGCTGCAGCTGCTGGAAATTCCCTTGTTGCATGGGAAACTGCTGGTACTGCTGAGGATACTGCTAAGGGTAGTACTGCGGCTGAGGTGGATAGAACTGTTGCTGGCTCTGATAACCCATCTACGGTGGAGGTCGACGAAACTGATTGCCTTGATTGGATCCTGACCCTTGGTCAGGGGCTTGGTTCCTCCATCCCGAGTTCTGCTGACTCCTCCAACCAGAGCTTGGACCTTGTTGGCCTTAATTGTACATAGGGCGTTGCTCAAACTGAGGTCTTCCCGAGTAACCTTGCGCAGCATAGACCTCGGCCTCTCCTTTGGGTGTGTACTCCCCCATTCTGTGGCACTCATTGACTCCATGGCCATACTCGCCACAAATGCCACAACTCTCGATATTTGGCTCACGGGTAGGAGGTGGTTCCACCTTACTCATCTTCAGTTGCTGTATCTCCCTCATCATCTTGGCCATTTGCTTCTACAGCTCATAGTTAGGTGCCACTGCACTAGCCTCGACCTTCCTTCCTCGGACTGATTTCTACTGTGAGCTCTCAGCTAGGGTCTTAAAAATCTCTTTGAGCTCGTCGGCGGTCTTCTTAGCAATGTTACCTCATGTCGTGCTATCCACCATAAATTGGGCAGTCTGCACCAACCCGTCATAGAAAAACTGCATCAACATAACTGGGGCTAATTGGTGCTACGGGCATTGGCGGAGGAGCTCTTGAAATCTCTCCCAAGCCTCATAAAATGGTTCGTCGGCTCCTTGGATGAAGTTCATAATCTGAGCTCTGATCTCTTGTGTCTTATGATTAGGGTAGTACTTCAGCATGAACTTCTCACAAGCTTTCCCCCAAGTGGTTATGGAGTTAGGCGGCAGAGATAACAGCCAGGTTCTCGCCCGATCCTTAAGTGCATAAGGGAGGCACTTAAGCTTCAGCTGCTCTTCTGTTAGCTCCAACAAGGGAAAAGTCTTCACTTGAGTGAAGAAGTCTCGGATAAACTACAGGGCATCTTCATTAGGCATCCCATAGAAGAGAGGTACCAAGCTTGAATCATTAGGCTTCAAGTTATAATTTCTGACGGCAGTGGGGAGTACTATGTCCGAGGTGTTTGTGGCCCCAATGACGGGCTGGGTGCAATCTCCCATATACTGCACATTCATGTCTGCCATGTTTTCTTGGTCGTGAGCGGGGTGTACTTCTTCATCCTCTTGTTCACGATTTTCACCGTTCTCTAACGGCTCTTCTAAATGGACAAAGTTTGAATCCTCAAAGACCTCCAGAGTGGAGTTTGACTCAACTTTCTCCTCACAGACTTGCTCTTGAGTCACCGTTTCCACAACGTCTCTCAAACTGAACTCGGACTCCTCCTCCAAGCTAGACAAGACCTCTCGAGGTCGGTGGATGTTGTCGTAGTAAGGTGCTAACATTCTCTTCAAGCTTCTGCGACCTTGCATACACAATACTAGCAAACAAATCAAACACACCGGAGGGAGAAAATAACCGAGTTAAAAAAAAGAAACAAAATAAACATGAAAAATAAATGTAACACAATCAAACGCCTAAAGCCTTCATCGGCACCTAAGGGATTGACTCGCAATCGTACGAGATCGTCCTAGTGTAGTAAGTTAACCCAAGTTGTCTCACAATGAAGGCTAAACAGGGCTTTGATCATGCTACGCACAGAAAACAGGAAATAAACCTAAACACTCTAATCGGAAGTTTGGTCTGACGTATTCTCCCTTACCTAGGCAGAAAATAACCAACATAAAAGTAACTAGACTATGAAAACAACGTCAAGCTTAAGACAAGTAGAAATAATTAACATCCCAATGAAACTAAATTCTAAGAAATGAAACGATAACGAATCAACAAGCTAAAAGGAAATTCAACAAGTAAACATCAATTACTCATGCAATCAGAAATATAAAATAAAGCAACCAATAGGAAATAGCTAGAGCAAAAATAAATTATCTTAAGATGAAATTGATCTAACCAAATCGTGGAATGGAAAGTCGATGAACAATCACAATAATCATAAACATCAAGAACATGAATTGCGGTAATAAACAGTTACTATCAATGTGATCATCCAAACAAAAGTAATCAAGAAATCACCAAAAACTAGCAATAGAAATTAAAGGGTGTTCTTACAATAATCCAATGCAAACTTCAATCCGAATCAATCCACGGAATCACAAAATGTTTGAAACCTGTCTCTAACTCTAAAAAACAAGGGAAAAACTGTAAAAATCGCCAAAGAAGGCTGTGGAGTCGAAAGTGATAGGAAAAACCTTAAAAAAGGGCTTTTATACGAAAATCTGTAACTGCCAGATTCGCCTAGGGGTGGCGGCTGTCGTAGGCGGCGGCGCCGCCTACCCCCTACGCAGATTTCTTCAAGACAAGCACGGTGGGTGACACAAGGCAGCGGTGGCCGTCGTCCAATCTTCCAAAGACAACCGCAAGCCTTTCAATTCGTCTAACAAACCTCGGCATGCTGCAAAACGACACAAAAGAACCAAAAGGACATCGAGCAAGTGTATAATAGCGCTAATATGTACAGAGCATGCTCGAATGTACACCAAATAACCCACAAATAAAGCCCAAAAATGAGGTAAACAACTCCATTGAGAAATGCACACTTTACATCCATCTGGTGTACCTTGAATCTCTTATACGTTGCGTAGGCTAGGAATAGTCTAACTGGTTCTAGTCTGGCAACAGGGTGAAGGTTTCATCATTATCATACTGTGTTCTTGACTGTAACCCTTTGCTACAAGTCTTGCCTTATCCCTGACCACATTTTCTTTCTCGTCCTTCTTATTCTTGAAAATCCATTTCAGTCCAATGACCTTTGCATCATCTCGACGATCCACTAACTCCCAAACTAAATTCCTATTAAATTTGTTTGGTTCTTCTTGCATTGCTATAACCCATTGAGTGGATTTTAGTGCTTCTTCTACATCCTTGGGTTCAGTTTCCGATAAGAAGCAACTAAAATTTTCATCTTCATTGATGCAATTTTGGTTGATGCCGTAGACGAGGTTGCACCTTAATCTTCGAGTCTTCACACCATCTGATGGTTCTCCAATGATATTGTCCTTTGAATGCAGCTCGAACCACTTTCTGTACTTCTTGATTTCTTCTGGCAAAGGTGGAGGTTCTTCAATAAGGATAGGTCGCGGTCTTTCAGTTGTTGGCTGAAGTTCGGTAGTGACTTCAGTTGCTCCTCGAGCAGGGGACTGCAGAACTACAGGTGAGTTTGGCTCAACGTGTACTTCAGTTTTAGTTTCTTTAGGTTCTTCAGTGGGTGAAGTTCCCCCTTGACTGATGCCTTCTGTAGTTACTTCAGTTGGACCTTCAGTTACTTGATTGATTTTCTGAGACTGAAGCTCTTCAGTATCTTCATCTTCTCCTGGTCCCCACACTAACACCTCCTTTGGTTCGGTGTTTTCCTTCTCAGTACTGGAAACTCCATTGTTCTTAGCATTCTTTTCAGTTTCACGTTTCCTAAAATCATCAATAGACTCATTAAAAATAACATGAGGTGTTTCTTCCACAAGCATTGTTTGAGAGTTAAACACTCGATGGGCTTTGCTGGATTTTTCAATACCAGAATATCAAAGGAAGATTCCTGGATCAACCTTGCTATCAAAAGTGTTTATCGTTGTTATGAATGAAACATTAGAACCGAAAGCATGAAAATAAGAAATGGTTGGCTTCCTATTTTTCCATATCTCGTATAGAGTTTTTTCGTGTCTTTGAGTGAGGAAAGAGCGATTTTGGATATAACATGTGTTGTTGACGGCTTCGGCCCAAAACTTCAGTGGAAGTTTTGATTTAGCGAGCATCGTCCTTGCTGCTTCCTTCAAAGATCAGTTTCTCCTTTCAGCTACTCCGTTTTGCTGAGGAGTTTTTGCTGCAGAGGTATCCCTCGTTGTTCGCAGTAGTCTCTAATTACTGAATTTAGGAATTCAGTCCCTCTATCTGATCTGATACTGATGATGTCCATTTGGTTTTCAACGCTTAATCTCTTCATCAGCTTTGGTAGTTCCTTAAGTGTCTCACTTTTTCTATTTAGAAAAATAACTCAAGTATATCGTGAGTAATCATCTACAACTACTAAGGTGTATTTTCTACCGTTATAACTTTTGGGAGACACTGGACCAAAAAGATCCATGTAAAGCAGTTGGAGAATCTTTTCTGAGGACTGTCCTATTTTTGACTTGAATGAAGCTCTAGTCTGCTTTTCTCGTTGGCTTGCTTCACATTCTTGCCTCTTCTGGAACACAATAGAATGTAATCTTTCTACCAATTGATGTTTGGCAAGTTTGTTGATCGTTTTGAAGTTGAGGTGGTTGAGTCTTTGGTGCCATAGCCAGTTGAGCTCTGAGTTGCTCTTGCTGATGAGGCATGTTTCAGGTGGACTATCTTCCCATGATATGACGTAGAGATTTTCTTGCCTGATTCCTCTCAGCACCGCCTTCTTCTTCTTGTTCTTCACAGTGAATTCATCCTTCTTGATCTTCACTGAGAATCCGCTGTCACAAAATTGACTCACAAACAACAAGTTATGTTTTAGTTCAGAAACATAGCTAACATTGCTGATACTGGCATTATCCATATTGAGCACACTATAGCCTTTAGTTTTTCCTAAAGAGCTGTCTCCGAATGCAACTTTTGATCCAACTTTCTCAACATATTAAGTTAGATATTCTTTGTAGCTCGTCATGTGCTTTGAACAACCACTGTCGAAGTTCCATGTGTTTCTTGGATCTCTTACATCTTTCTTCTTTTTGTGTTTCCTGGATTTGCCCTGCCAGGAAGAAATATTTTAGGTACCCAATCAATGTTTGGGTCCTTGAGCGTTAGTTAATGTTTGGATCTCTTAGGAACCTAGATTTGCTTCAGCACTCGACGTGCCACTGCTCATTTGCGGTTGCCTAGTCGTTTGACTGAAGTTGAGGCTGCTTTAGTCGGCACATGGGATCTTCTTTGTTGAGGACCTTTCGTCTTTGGAACCTCCTTCTTCTTGTTGTTAGATCTTGTGTAGACTGGATGTCTCCTTTGATCAGTAGTGTATCTCCCTTGAGATACTGGAGTAGGTATTGACTGATGACGTCTTGATTGGAATTGCGGAGCATCAAACTGATTTTATTTGAGCTAAGATGGATAGGATCCAGACATATAGTGTCTTTGTTGATATTGAGCTCGTCTGGATTATTTATTATTTTGTCTCCATGGTTGTTGCTCCTTTTTGAACTGAATTGGCTTCAGTTTCTGATTGTTGTTGTTCTTCCCCCTGGACTGATGAGGAAGATTCTAATTTTTCGCTCCATTGTGTTGATGTTGTTTTAGTCCAGAAGTTCCTTCCCTGTATTTTGACTAAAATCGGCTCTTCAGTCTCTCCTGAAGGATGTGTTGATTGGGAGCCTCTTTTAACCTTCTGTAGTTTTGGGGTGGCGGAACATTCTGATGCGTCATCATCCTTCTCTTCTGATCTTCTTCTTTGTCATAATCCTTGAATTTGTCCGTCGTGTCATCATCTGAGACTTCAATTACATCCTGGATCATGATTCATTTGTCTTTCGCAGTTGTGGTCAACTTTCCTCTGATGTTTTCCACTAAGGATGTTGAGGGAAAGTTGTCCATCAGTGGAGACTCATTCATGCAGTTTTTGATCAACTGCTCCATTTTGTAGATGAGTCTCTTAACTTCGTGTGTAGCTTTCTCGCATTCCACTGTTGATTTCTTGAGCTCAGTTTTAATCTCGTTCAGTTAAGACTGGAGCTTGCTCTATTCTGATTGAAGTGTGTTGATACTTATCTTCAATTGGTTGTTCTCCCTGATCAGGTCATCGAGACAAGTTTCATCTGGATAAGAAAACTTGATTGTCTCCTTCTTTGACTGATCTTGACTGATCTCCTTTTCCAATTTCTGATTCTGTTGTAGGAGATTCTCGAACATTGACCTTAGGAGTCGATGATCAGTCATGAGCTGATCATACTCATCGACTTCATCGATTGAGGTGCCTTTGGACTCTGAGTTATCTCCTGTAAACACAAAGAAGTTATCAGTGTTAAGAGTTCTTGTTAGGTCCGGGGGGTCTCGAATAGGTGTATGGGGGGGGGGAATACACCTATAGGCTATTTTTAGCTATCTACCAACCTCAATCAGAGGATCTCAGTCAGAGATAGAAAAGAAACTTTACATGCAAACCAGACACCTGTTTAACTGAAATAAGTTTTGACCAACAGGGTTGACAACTGATACTGAAAGCTCTTCAGTAAAGAGTTATCAGTTAAGTCACTAGAACTTAACTGATCCACGTATGGGCTTCAGTCGTGTTCGCAACGATAGAGATGATATCTCTCTTCCTTACTATCAGAGGATAGTTCAGTCAGATTGATATCACACGCAGCGGAAATTAAACTTAGTTTCGAATAGCCTCAGTGGAGCAGATAGTTGGATTAGGGTTTCTCTTGCTGTTAGTCAGTGTTCAGTTTTATCAGTTGAAAAAGCACAGTTAAGAATGTAAAACTGAAAGCTGTAAATAACACAGAGACTTTTACGTGGTTCGAAAAAACTCTTTCCTACATCCACGGCTGGTTGATCAGACCAACAATCCACTCCGCAAGTGCTTGCCTGGTGCACTGCAAACCGTAAACTGAAGATAAACTCTCTTCAGCACCTACACACCTCGCGTAGGGTTTCCCCACCTACACACCTCGCGTAGGATTTCAGCACCTACACAACTCGCGTAGGGTTTCCCTGCTAAGCACACCTCGTGCTCAGACTTCCCTTTCAGAGTTCAGAGTACCTTCATGAACTCCGAGTCACTCAAACACTCTTATGGGGGAGAGGTTTAAACGAGTGCCAATTATACTTACAAAGAACAAGTTCTTTGAAGCAAGTTTGACCTTTGGCTTCTGGGTACACAGAATATATGCCTAGGGTCTAAGAGAATGTATGTAATCAACAGTGACTGATTTTGGCTTTGGAATTCTCTTCTTCGATTCAAGCTTTGAGCGGTTAAGCTTTAGGCTGAGTAGCTATTTCAGCAGAGCTTCAGCTTATGTTGTTGAATCGGTGAAGATTGAAGTGATCCTCGAGCGCTATTTGTAGGAGAACTCTTGAATAGATCCGTTGGCGTAAATCGTCCTCAAGATTTCTTCCGTTGGAGAGCAATTCGAATTTGGGCTGAGGCTTCAATCTTCGAGGTTCCTTGTCTGTGTGGAAACGGCTCTCTTTGAAGGACAGGAGATGTGACATCTCTGAAAAGTAACCACCAGATAGGAATGACCTCTGCAGAGATAAGATATTGAGATATCTCTGCATTTAATGCGGCTGTACTTTGAGCGTACGTGGCTTCCTCTGAACGTTGGAAGATCAGTCCTAGGAGGAATGTTCAACTGATACTTGACTTTAGTATCAGTCTATGGCGCGCATTAAATAATCAGTCTTCAACTGATTCTTCAGCTGACACTTCAGTTGGTAACTCCAGTCTTCAGTCTTCAGTCTTCATTCTTCAGTCTTCAGTCTTCAGTCTTCGACACCGCAACTAAACTAGAAACGAACTCTAACACTTGAGTTCAAAATGATTCTAGTCTATTACATTTAAGTCCTATGAATTTTGGTATCATCAAAACAAGGGTTAGGATATTCCACAAGGTTCCCAACAGTTCTAGAGTGAGAGTTTACCTCAGGCCCATTCATTTTGTTGTCATAGCTATTGCAGGAGTTGTCAGCCACGCTTTCAGTATCTTTAGCCATGAAGGCCTGGCTCTCATCATCTGAACTGGTGGAGTTTCTGGTTGTAATACCCTTTCTTTTCGAAACCAAAGCATTCCACATCTTTGAGATCGGGAGTGGATGATTTCTTCTCTTCACTCTTGTCGTTGGAGTGTCTTGGCTTGTACTTCTTCTCATTTCCTTTGAAATTCCTCTTATGGAATTTCTTGTATTTGCTAAACTTTGATTCCATCTTGTTGAATCATTCAGTCAGTAGCGCGTATTGACTGAAGAATTCTTCTGGCTTCAGTTCAGTCGACTCATTCGACTGCTTCTTGGTTTTCTTTTATGAAGCTTTCAGTGCAGCTCCCTTCGACCCTGATGGAACATCTACATCTGATCCTCCAGCCTTCTTTATTTCAAGGTTTCTTTGGATATCGAACTCATTATCTTTGAGGTCGAAAAATAATTTATCAGTCACCAGTGTGTTGAATCTGGGCTTGCTCTGATGAGCGACTGAATAGATCTGCCAATCTCCTTGTGAAAGAGCACAAAGAATCTTCAAATTGATTTTTCGTTGAGTATACTTGTCCTTCGAGATGGGCTAAACCTCGTTCAGTATTTGATTGAACTTGTACTCTATTTCTTCGATTGATTCGTTCTTGAGCATTATAAAAGTATCAAATTTCTGAGAAGCTATGGATAATTTATTCTCCTTAATTTCCTTTGATCCGATGCACAGCCTTTCGAGGCTATCCCACATCTCCTTGGCGGTTTTGCAGTCCATGATTTTGGTGACGTGTTTGTCGGAGACTGTTCCGGAGATTATGTTCTTGGCAAGATTGTCCAGCTCATCTTGCTTTCTTTCTTCAGTGGTGAAGTCGGCCTTGCTTTTGATCTGTACCTCGTCGTAGGGATCCTTGGTGGTGTCGATTGGTACTTTCTTAATTATTTCTTTGATGATGATTGGGCCGTTGGTGATAACTTCCCACATTCAGCAATGTTCAGCAGTGAGGTAGCTCTTGATCCGAAATTTTCATATGTCGTAGTTTTCTATACTGAACGTCGGTAGTGATGTTGACTTGCTAAAGTTAGTGTCCATTTTAGAGGAATAGGAAAAGACAGATAAGGAGCACACTTAGCACGTAGGAGACGAAACGTTTTAAAACCCTCTTTAGAGAAAGGATCTAGTTCAGTAAAACCGGGTCAAAGCAGTTTGTTCTTGTGAACAACCTGCTCTGATACCAATTATTGGGTCCCAGAGGGTCACTGAACTGGTGTATGGGGGGAGAAATACACCACTATGCTATTTTCACAAAACACTTTTTGGATAACTGAAATTAGTATCAATTGATACTGAACAAAGTGGACTAAAGTCAACAGGCAAGGATATTTACAGTTGAAAGGGGGTTGCAGACTGATACTGAAATAACTTCAGTATTTTGATTTTAGTTAGGCTTGAAGCTTCAAATGATGATCCACCTAATGATTCAGTCTAGTATTTTGAAATCAGATAAGTGTTATGAATCTTACTGATTATCCAAGGATTTATCAATTAGACTAATAACACCAGCAGCGGATAATAAACTTAAGAAATAGCCTTTGAAAATAGCACTTGTCAGATTTTAGGTTCCTCTTTGCAATTTATCAGTTTCAATAAAGTAAAAGGTTGTGCACAGATAAGGAAGATTAATACTGAAAGTGATAAACAACACAAGATTTTTACGTGGTTCAGAACAAGTTCTAACGTCAATGGCCAGTTGAACACACTGACAATCACTCTAGGCTTGTGCTTACGGGTGCACAGCAAACCTTCAACTGAAATAAGGTTTCAGTGCCAATACTCTGGATTGGACTTCTCGTCTCCTTCTCAACTCGCAGTTGCAATGACTACACATGTCTTGCTTGCGGAGGCTAAGAACTCTTGAGTTCAAACCACTGTCTCAAACTCTCTTTTCGCTCAGTTGAAAAGGGTTCGAAATATCAACTAGATTATAGAGAGCAGGCTCTCTGTAATCGGGGACTTAGGCTTGGGATTTTACAAGGATTTGCCTAAGAATATATAGAGAATGTATAAAATCAGTGAACTGATTTGGGCTTTGAGTATTCTCTTCTTCGATTCAAACTTTGAAGGCAGTGAAAAGACTGAGTTGTGATTTTGGCAGAGGTTCAGCTTGAGCGTTTGAATCGGTGGTGATTGAAGGTGATCCTTGAGCTCTATTTATAGGCGAAGTCTTGAATAGATCCGTTAGCAAGATGGTCTTCAAGAATTAGGCCGTTGTGAGACAAATTTGAATTTTGGCTGAGGCTTCAATCTTCGAGGTTCCTGATTTGGTGAGGAATAGTGTCTCTAGGTGCAGGAGCATGGTGCCTCTGAAAAGTTAGCACAAAAAAAGAATGCTCTACTCAGGAAATGACGATCTTCAAAATCTCTGCATTTAATGCAGCTGTACTTGGTGTGTACGTGGCTTCCTTTTAACTTAAATTCTTCAGTCCGAGGAAGAATGTCAACTGATACTTGACTTATGTATCAGTCCGCTAATTCCATGTAGCCAACATTTGTTATTCAGTCATAACTGAATCTTCAGTGAAGTTTTCGTCCAATAAATACTTCAGTATTTAGCTTTAGTCCATCCACATGCTATCTTCAGTCGATCAGTCTTCAGTCTTTAAGCTTCAGTCCACCGGTCTTCAGTCTTCAGGACTTCAAACTAACTAGATAACTGAACTCTAACATTTGAGTTCGAAAAGTTCTAGACTACTAAAAAGAAATTCTAATACCATGTTTGGTTGTATTGGTAGGATTATAGTAGGTTGTTACAATCATGAGAGCCTATGATTTGCTACAGTGTTGATTAATTTAGTAATGTGTTTGCTTAATAAGGTAATTACTATCACTAAAATAATAATATGTTTGGTAAATATACGTTAATGCTGATATTAGCGAATGAATGGTCGAGCATACCCCTATCTTATTTCCAGTATTTCCAGGAAGAATCTCATGGAATCGCTATTTTTGGTTGGTGATCAAATCAGTTTTCAGCAAGATATTAGTATAAGCAAGAGAAAAATGAAAATTTTCGAAACAAACACTAATCTCTCCCTAATCATTTCGTAATGGAGGGAAAATTTCCGCCAAAAATTTCACGGAATCGCTATAAATACCAAATCTCTGTGCTCGATAAATCACTTGGAGTAGACGCCAGGGATTATCATCAGGGAATTTTCGAAGAGAGCCACTGTAGTCCATTGTTCTAGGGTTTGGCTGCCATGGCTTCGTGCAATCAAGGTAACATACTCAGATTCTGAGTAGTGCTTTCATTCGCTTACATTATTACCGAATTCATATGTCGTAGTTCACTACGTCCATCTTTTTGCTGTTTGCATAAATTATTTATTAGAGACATGATACATCTTTTTGCTTATTACCGAATTCATTCACATACATCGATTTTCTTTGATGAAAAGTCTGTAAGCTTTTGTTGTGTTATTTGTGATCATGTTGTGATCATGTTATCTTTCTCAGACTTTTCCCATCTTTTTACAACTGCAGTTTGTACTATTTTCCTGAAGTTTCTCAGACCTTTTACACCTTTGGTTCTTACTGTTTGGTTTAATTGTCAACACGGATACAGGTGTTGAGTCAGGGAGTAATGAGGGTCGTCGCAATAGGAGGGAAAGGTCTGACAAGACTCAATGATCGTGGTCGACGAAGGAAGAGGCTGTGTTACTGGCTGCTCTTAAGGAATTAGTGGCTCAAGGATGGAAGTCCGACAATGGCTTCCGTGCAGGTTTTCTTACCAAACTCGAGGATGCTCTGAAGAAGGAGTTTCCCGGCACTGATTTGAAGGCCACTCCTCACATTAACTCAAAAATTGGGACTTGGAAGAAGAACTATTATTCCTTGTCTGCAATGCTAACACGTAGTGGAATTGGGTTCAGTGCAAATGGAGACCATATGATTGATTGCAATAATGATCAGTGGGAACAAATAGTCAAGGTTTATGTGTCACTTTATTTCCATACTGCTATACGAACTTGTTAACTGTTGTTGATCATATAATTTCCTTGGCCCTGCAGTGTGACAGCAATGCGCGTCTTATGCGTTATAAAAGCTGGCCTTTGTTTGATGATTGGAATGAGATTTTTGGGAAAGACAGAGCAACTGGAGAGAAAGTTGAGGACTTTATGGAGGTAGTTAACAAGATGGCTGGGAGCGAGAACATAATGCATGAAGAGAACGCTGGAGACGATGGACCACAATACCAGTTTGATGAGGAGAATGAGACTGATGCGGCAGAGGACATCGTCTGCCAGAGTGGTGGAGGTGCTAATGGGAAGTCTACAAAGAAGAAGCGTAGAGGAGATGAAGTAATGGATGGGTTCTACGAGCTGCTAGTGGAACTCGGCAAAAATAGTGACAAGAGGCTGGAGACAATAGCCGCTCGCATAGGCTACGAGTTCGATTTAAGCAAAGCACGGACTGAAGTGTACCATACTGTGAACACACTCCAGGCGTGACAAGGAGCGACAAATTTGAAGTCTGTGAAATACTTTGTGACAAGGTGGAGCGACTGGAGCTTTTTTTTAGTCTCCCAATGGAAGCAAGGGCTGAATATTTGATGCGCGTTCTTGAAACTCGTGGGAAGTGAATGGCAGGCTGCTAGGAATTATGTTTTACTTTGTTTTAAGAATAATCCTTATGATGCATTTGGCTGATGACTTCAATACCTCACACACTATTTTGATTTTGTTTGTGTGAGGTTTTTGGTATTTTGCAGTTATGTTTGAACCTTGGTATTTTGAGTATTTATGCAATATTTATGCTAGTAATCTTTTGATGATTTTTGGTTATTTCATGTTGTGGATCTCTAATATTTATAAGCAATATATGTGTTTCTACTTCTCTGCTTTGCTTTTTTTTTATGTTATGAGTTTTATGAGTTACTTGGTCCACGTAGAGCATGACTTCATACCATGTGGATCTCTAATTAAATAGTTGAAGAAGTAACGAGCTCATTGTTTATAAGAGATTACTTGTATTGGTTGTACAGCTAGAAGCAGTCCTTCATCTAAATCATGTGAGTCAGGCATAAGAGCATGCTGCAGGGCATTACCAGAAAAATGAGGACATGTAGTTGTTTCATGAGAAGGATCGAGCCATAGGGAGAAAATAAGAAGTTTCTGCCCAGCTTTTCAATTTACTTGCATACTTAACTCATTATTAGCAAAAAAGGCATACCAGTGGCAGAATATCCATCAGATCACTATTAGCAAAAAAGGCATACTTCACTCACCTGCTGCTGCAAACCTATGAGTGCGGCTGCCTTGATGCTGGTCCAACAGCTGTTTATCTCTGCTATGAACAGCTGCTGATCTTGATGCTACCTGCCGCAGCAATACTCCGAGTGCAATTCTCTTTAGTGCTGCTGCTCTTGCTGTGTTTTGCCACCATGCACAGCTGATTTACTTGCTTCTAAACTGCTGCTGTGGACCACTAAGAGATGAAGCGTGCTGCCACTGCACTTTGTTTCAGTTGGAACCAGAGGACCTTCTGCACAATCGTTGATACTATGATATTCACCTGCTTTCATTTTTTTTGTCTCTTAAGAAAAAAGTTGTCTCACAATTAACCAAAAGCTCCATAAATTGCAATGCTTTTTCTCGGGCTACCTCAGCAGATATTTGGAGTTGAGGTTATAATTTTCGATACTTTTGAACTCTAGACCGTAGAGGACTTGAAAGTATCTTTGCCGACTCTAGTAATTTGTATCAACTTCTGACTATTTGAGGTCACATATATATAGTTTTGTGATGCATATAAAATTGGCCTTCCTGATTCATTTTCTGCTTTTGCTCTTGCTTTGGCTTCTATAATTGATAGTGCTGAAAAGTATCGCCATGGTTGTTAGTAACATGTGATTTTGCAGCTCATAAACACATGAATATATGTAGATGAAATGTAGATACTTGTATTTGTGTTTTATTTGAGGATAGGAATAGCCATATTGACACTGCTGGAGCTGCTTGTTATGCTCATGACTGCTCCCCCCTCTTCTGCAGTGTTGTAAAATTTCAAACTAACTCTTGATGGCTAGTTAAATTATATCAACAAAACTCTGAAATTTGTAAGAAATTTAAAAACCTGATAAATTTTGTGAATTTAGCAAACAATTCAACTAATCTTTCCATTAACAAGTTTCTTTGAAGTTGGATGACTGAACATTGACATCTTTGTTTTTGTAGGAGAAAACAAGATCTGCTATCCTCAAGCTCTCAACCAAGATGGTCACGAATGCACACTGAGAAAGATAACATGATTTGAATTTTGGATATCCATTATATACATGTGTCCATTTTCGGTGTTTCCAATATGTTGCAGCTCATTAATTTATCCGTAAACAGGAGCTTAGATTTATCGAAATTGTGCCATAATATATATCTTTGTAATCCAACAAAAAAAGTATGATTGCTTATAAGCAACCATGCACCACTTTAATCAAAAGTTACTTCCCTAGAAACTTAGAAAAACTAAAATAACATAGATTTAAACAACCCACAGCACTAAACATCCCACACGGTCTAGTTCGATGCGCAAGAACCCTCGCCACCTCTATCAGCTTGCTCCGCACCCTCACTACCTCCATCAGCTTGATCTGCACCATCGCCACACTTCAGCCCCGTACCAGAAACAGAGCTTCCAACATCTTTCAGTTTCGATGCAAAGGCATTTCTTCCAGGGAATTGGAGTTTTTGCTTAATTGTTGGCCACTTGCTGTTACCGGATGCAGGAGCTTGCTTTTTTCCAAAGCGACGTCGAGCAAGCCTACTACAACCTGCAAGAGGCGGGGAGGTGACCTCATCATCGGAGGATAAATCTATGAAATCTGCAGCATCACCGGAAGGCTTCTTAGTTGTCGAGTCGCTGAGTATGATGTAAATGCGGGATCGGCTAGCCTCTGCTTTCACACAGTTGGTGCTGAAGAGCTGGGAGAGACGCTTGAACTCGGGTTCATCCTTGTAGAAGTAGGCCTTCACGAATTGATCATTCTTGACAAAGTAGCAAAACCATGTGTAAGATAAAATCATGAAGGATGCCGAAAATGTGTAATTATAAATTATGATATAAAACCTGGATCATATCACGCCACACATGCTCCGGGGCATTCACCACTTTCCGCTTGACATCCCAGAAGATTTCTTTGCGTTTGTTCATCCTTGTGAACGTCCGGTAACGGCCCTCCAAGAACTCAATCCGCTCCTCGATGTCCACCAATTTGAAGGATGTTTTGAACTTCTTATTGAGGGCAGCAAGTGCGCACAAGATTGTGTCTGCAGACTTGTACGGTGGGAGCGGGAAGCATGCTGCCTTCATGGAGATAAGCTCTTGGAGAAGCGCTGTGTCTTTCTCCTTCGTCCATTTTTCATCATACAAATACCGACTTTGGGCTTGAATGCGGGACAAATGAGACATCTTTGGGGTGAGTTCTTTGCTTTGGATGAGTGAATGCATTTGTTTGCAAAGCATTGAAGATTATATAGAAGGGAATTTGAGGATGAAGGTAGATGACAAGTTTATGGAAAAAAAATCGATTTGACACACATACATTATCTATGCAATTTCAAGATTAGATATGGCAAAAAAAATCATTATGTATCATTTAAAACTTGCATGCAATATCCTCTGCAATCTGTTCCATTTTTTTGCTTAAAAAATTGTTAAGTTAAAAATCTCATTATGGCATTAATTAAGGTATCAACTACAATATGTCATAGAATATTGGCGATCTGTAAACTTGATATCATTCTTTTGAAAAGTTAGTTTCTTGTTAATTCAATTTATGGTTTCCTTTTTGTTGAGCCTATGCATTTGATAATTAACATTAAAAAATAAAAGATACTTGAGGCGACAAAACAATGAAGCAAAAGTAAGGAGTTCTATTAATAATACCGTCTCAATTGTTGCCACAAGGATCTGCACCCTTCCAGTTCTGGGAAAGGTTTTTCCAGCTAGATTTGATTGCATTTAGAGCAGCAACTGCAATAGATGACAGCAGCTCGCCTCTTCTCCTTACACTTTTGAGAAGCAATGCAACCTCTCAAATGGATTTTAAATTGTATCTCAGCCTTGAATCATAAAACACAATATCCCTGGATAGCCATTGCATTGAAATATATACATTAACACATACATCACAAGCGAGCGAGAGAGACAGAGAGAGAGAGGGGTTGATGCTATCCCAATAAAAGGATCAGTCACACAACAGGAAACTAAGCAAATTCATGAAGCAATAAAGTAACTTCCAGATTTTAATAATTTGATTTACAGAAAATAACAGAAAATATCCATCTTCCTAGCAAATATCCATACAGCGTTTACACAAAAAATAAAGTAAATAAAGCTCAAAAGGAAGCAGTGAAGCCAATATTTAATCTTTCAAAACAATAAGCATTTGAATCCATGTCTTTACATAAGTAATATAATCGAAAGAGCCCAAACACAAGCTTTGAAATCAAGCATTTAATCCAAAAGAGTAAGCAATTTAAACCATGTCTTGACATAGTTAACAGAGTCTGAAAGAGCCAACAAAATCTCACAAAGACACCATAGGATAGACTTTCAATTTGACACTACTATCACAATTTTTCAGGACTACATAAACTAGTCAAACTTATCAACTAATTTCCTCTCAAATACTGTTGCCACATAGCATTTGCCAAGGAATCCCTCTCCGCGTTCCACGCTTGCGATGCCTCTATCGAGTCAATGCAGTGCAAGTGATCTATTTCTACATCATCGTTTTCATTGATAGTGGTATCATATTGCTGCTCAATTGGGTCGAAGGCCATCTCATTTCGGATGAAATTATGAAGTAGAAAGCAGGCCATTATCAACCTAGTTTGGACCTGAATAGGGTAGTATGTTGTACTCCGCAAAATTCCCCATCTCATCTTCATTATCCTAAAAGCACGTTCAATAACATTGCGTGCTTTTGTGTGTCTTAGGTTAAAGAGTTCCTCTGCATTTTGTGGTCTCGCTGAAGTAGGTCCCCACTCTTTCAAATGATAGCGAACACCTTTGTATGGAGCTAGGAATCCCTCGCTATTAGCATAGCCGTTGTCCACTAGGTAGTAGTTCCCTATATGTGCCAAAAAGGATAATTTAGTGAAGCTAATATAAATTAATATAAAATATGCAGCAATTACAAAAAAAAACTATAATTTTTTTATTTTTACCCTTTGGTACCCTAAGACCGTAGGGTCGATTGAGAGCGTCACGCAATATCCTAGAGTCGGCTGCTGAACCTTCCCATCCTGGTAATGCGTATACAAACCTCATGTTTTGGTCACAAACACCTAGCGTGTTTGTTGAAATATGTCCTTTACGTGTCCTATATCGTGCCTTGTCACAATTCGGCACTTTCACGTTTATGTAAGTGCCATCTAGCGCACCAAGACAGCCCTACCCAAAACAAAAGGAAACAAACATCATATAGTTAGTTGAAAATGTCATAGTTCAGTTGGAGTATCGTAAGACATGCGTGAAACAAGAATGCAATATCCTATGTCCATACCTTAAACCACTTCCATCGTGGATCATTGTTGTCACCAGATACCGGATCAGGCTTCACTAGGAGTAGAACATGTAGCTTCAAGATGGCTTTCAAAACAGTGTAAATATAGCGCGATATTGTTTGGCCCGATCTCCAAAAATCAAAGCGCACGACACGATTTTTCTTATGATGGGATAATACGGATAAAAACATGGCCAACTGTTCCTCAACAGTCACAAATTTACCATCTTTTAATGAACCTAGTTGTCTCATCAGATTACACAATCTCCCAAACGCATTTCTATCCATCCGCAGATTCAACACACAATCTATATCGCTAACCATAGTCATCCTATTTAGATGTTTTACTTGATCAGGGATCCTTTGCAAGATGATGTATGATTCAATTTGATGGCTACGTTTTCTTTTTTTAGACCTCATACGAAAGATAACATCAATCACTAAAGCAATTCGAAATATGAACTGGCGCATTTCTTCTTCAATGAGCCATAACAACAATTGTTTTCTACTGAGAAGGTTTGTCATTTTTGGCTTGAATCTAATAGCAGGCAGCCCACTCTGAAATATGACAAATAAACTAGAATTCAATGCTAAAAGTAACAACTGATTTCTGGAGCCTATTTCTTAACAACAAATGGAAAGTAACAGACGAATCAGGGGAGGAGCACAGGCAACGCAACGAATCTATAAGCGAACAATATGAACAATCAAACTCAACCCAAATCATTTCATAAACAGAAGACCAATATGTACAGATTCGTAACTGGAAAACTATATTCATTCCATTCATTCCAGTGATTTCGTATCTTCTTTGAAGTTTCTGAATTCAGGCATAGTGATCAAACAGTTTAAGAGCATTTTAATCATGCAAGCAGACTCACAAACAGTGTTATAGGGCAACATAATGGTTAAATAGCATAACCAGACATCGTATAAATGTACACATTCATCATTCAATATGTGATATCTCTCAGGAACAAATTTCCAGCATCACTAAGTTTTCATCAAGAAATAGGAAAAAAACCATTCAACCCAAGATTTGATTAAATATGAAACAATAATTACAGAATATTAAACCTTCGCCGAAGACTTGCCACATTCAGCAACCCACTATAATCAAGAAAACTAAACCAGCAATGCGATCAAATACCTAATCGAACGAACGAACAAAGACAAGGAGCAATGGGTGACTAACCAGAATTCAGCAAATTAGTGGCAGAAGTTCTGCAAAGAACTCAAAATCGCGATAGGCCTTCAATGAACGAACAAAGACAAAATCGTGATAAGGATGTCTGGGTAAAAAAAAAAAAATCAAACTTTCAGCAATGATGAACGAGTAAATTTCAATCTCATCAAAGAAATTAACAACAAATTAATCGTGTATGATTCATTTTGGGGATTGCCCAGAATGAACACCACCAAATTTGTCAATCGAAAATTTCTGGGAGATTAACAAGTATCCCATAGCATATCGAAGAATTCTAGACGACGATTAGCGTCGTTTTTTTGTTCAAATGAAGAGAAAAATATGGAATCGTCTTACCAGAGAAGCTCAGCCGCTGAACTAGGGCAAAAAATGGCGTCTTGTATTACAAGAGCTTTTAGGCGGGCTTACCAGAGGGCAAAAACGAAAATCAAAATTTTAATCTGACTAGTGCAATTCCTCCAGAAATTGTAACTGGCGCTCGACGCCTGTTACAGTAACGCTAAAACTAATTTTTAGCTACGGGCCTGCGGGCTGCTACGAGCCGAATTTAAATTTAGCCCAACAAACCAAACTCAAAAAATACGCTGGACTATTAGCCTATCAAGGATATGAGAGCTAACCAAACATGGCCTAAGTGTTTTGGTATCATCAAAACTAGGGTAAGAATATTTCATTAATTTTTCCAACAGTGAGCGCTTGGTGAATTGAAGAAAACAAGCACAGAGGCTACCGAGGACTTTGAGGGTAGAGGGCCGAATGTTTTTTGCAAGTTTTTGGTTAATAGCTTCACAAAGACTGACGTGGTGGACAACAATGTGAGTGAAACCTTCAACTCTTACATTCTCAAGTGTACAGATGAGGTTTTGATTGACATGCTAGAGGATATAAGAACAATGATTATGACTAGGATTTACGATCTATCAAGTAGCATGGAAAAACTCTTACATTCGTCTGATCCATTGTGTCCAAATGTGAGGAAAAAATTGAATAGGTTGCAAGAGAAAATCAGGCTTTGTGATGTGAGGCCGGCTGTTGGGGGGAAAATTTGAGGTGCATATGAATGATGACACCCATGTAGTATGTCTTGTTGATAGGGAGTGTACTTGTAGAGATAGGGAGTTGATGGGAATCCCTTGTTGCCATACTCTAAGTTATATTTTCCATAATAGGGATGACCCCGTTGAATTCATTGATCGTTTTTATTACAAAAATAATGCGATAGAGTGCTACAAACATGGTTTGAGTCCTCTACGGGGTTTTAAGTCTTGGTCCAAGGTTGATGAGGCGCCCATCTTTCCACCTAAGTATTCAAGGTCAGAGACCTAAGAAACGTAGGATTAGAGGACTTGATGATCAACAAACTATGGCTAAGGCAAAATGGAGCATGCGTGGCTTAAGAATGAGCTGCAAGAATTGCGGTGAGTTTGATCACAACAAGAGAACATGTAAACAGCATCCTCGATCGCCAAGAGCAAGTGTAAGTGTTTTCATATGGTTTGAAGTTGGTTTCTCCATTGATTTATGTTCATTCCTACTAACTTCTTGTTGTTTTACCTTGTTAGGAAGCTGAAAATGCAGCCCAAGACACTGTTCCTCGGGGAAGACAACCTAGAGCTCCTCCGACGTCGATGATGACCACACCTAAATCTACCAATCTTACCAACGTGGTTTTGAAATGAGAGATGCGACTAGTAAGTTTTAATTGCATATTGTGTAGGAACGAAATGCATATCATATGAATAGTCTAATTATTGGTGTATTCACAAGCACGGAAGGGATATGGAGCAAGTTTTGACCGAGACGGGCAACATCTATCTTCATGTATGTGTAAAATTCAATATTGTAAGCATATATTCATTCATTGATGTGAATATTGATGCAAGTTGTCTTCTTTTTAGGATTCGGGAACACGACGTGTGCATTTGGTTAGTGGTTCTCGATCGACGGCTTCGAAAAGGAAGAAAGACACAATGACAAGCACTCCGGGATCGCAAGGGGTCGAAGGCGGCAGCCAAGTGGAGAATCTGACCCCTCCATAGAGCTCTAGACCCATATCAATTTCTTTTGAGTAGTTTGTTTTTGTAAGGCTCGTATGTTGAGAATGCACTTTGTCGAGCTCTATCTTTTGTCTTGATTAGTCTCTTTTTGTGATGCTCATGGGATACTAGACATGATTTAGGAGTGTGTTACTCTACTTATTTTGTTGGCTTATTTTCCATGGGTTTAACTCAATGAATGGAAGATATTTTTAACCAATTCTTGATTAGTTATATGCCTCTCCATTTCATCTTTCGGCTTCAACAACTCTTCTTTACCAAACAGGAGCAATGCAGAGGATGCTATTCAGAGATCTCTTATTTATCGGGGAAAAATGTATTGAAACCCATAAATAAAGTTTGAGATTTTTACTTTCAAACAGAGACTTATAATGAAAAAAATAAACATATACAATGATGAAGAATAGCAATATCTACAAAACAACTATACTCTATTACCAAATCTAAAAAACAACATAGAGTCTAATACATGATACACCAAAGAACACAAACAACATAGAGTTTCATACATGATACACCAAATAGCACAATTCGGATGACACATAGTTTCACTTAGGAAGACGAAGTCTCGGTGACGAGACAAACTCTACATGACCTACGAAAATCCAAACGAACAATACCACATAGGTAACAATGAGAACAAAGAACAATGCTTGAAGTCTACCCTTTGTTGCCTTCAAAGATTTCTTCAACGACCTATTCTCAACACGGTATGTTTGCATCTTCATCTCAAGATCCTCTTTCAAATCTTGAAGCTTTTGGGCAGCAAGTTTTTGCTCTTTTTGTATCATTACATTAATTTTTCGTATGCAATGAAGAAGAGCCGATCTCGCTCTACCATCAAATGGATCATCGTACCACTGGAAAAAATTTGCAGTTACCGAGCTAATTACCAAAAAACTGAATTTTAGGAACAATTTCATAAAAACTCAATTAAACATCAATTACAAAAGGAATAAAACTCACCAAGCTTGCAAGAGGACACTTCCAAAATCTTCTACCGGGATTAGCTACACTAAAGGACCTAATAAGGTTACATTCTCCATGAATGCAATGTTCTTTGTTGCCAACAAGATGAACGGAACCCTTCTTCTTCTTCTTGACAAGAACGATGAATTTCTTAAAACACGCTGAGTTTCTTCAAAAATAACATGCTAAGTTTCTTCTTAAAAACACGCTGAATTGCTACGCTGAATATCTTTAATTGAGTTTCTTCAATTGCTACGCTGAATTCTTTTCTATGATTTGGGGGAATTCGGTATGAGGGTAAATGTGGCACATTGGTATTTGTTTTCGTTTTTTAGAAGTTTAATAATGGTGGAAATTCCAAGTGGATCAATAAATCCACCTAATAAATTTCCGGCGTTCCACATCATCTTTCGGGTGCCGGAAAATTTTAAAGGGACACAATTAAGAAAATGTTGGTAGGTTGGGTACCAATTAGATATTATCGAAAAGTTGGGACGTAATCGATAATTCGACCAAAGGATGAGACATAAAGTGACATTTACTATTTTTTTGTAGTTTTTGTACTTTTAAAAATCTTCCTAAAATAAATAAAAAAATTTAAAAAGTTATTAAAAAATTACAAAAAAAACTACAATGTGGAGAAAAAAAATTAAATTCTTTTTTATTTTGAACCAAATAGCATTATTGATTCGTTTAATGTAGAGTCACTTGAAAGGTATATCTTTCCTCACTCCAAATAATGCCTGAATTATACTCCCTCCGTCCCACTTAAATTGACACTTTTGAGTTGGGCACGGAGATTAAGAATAAAGGGTTAAGAGTGTAAAGTAGATAGGGTCCATTTATTTTATGTCTGTAGAGAAAGTAGGGATCACATACAATTTTAGGAAAGCGCCAATTTAAGTGGGACAAACAAAAAAGGCAAGTGTGTTAATTTAAGTGGGAGGAGGGAGTATTTATTCTCTCTCTTTTTTATTGATCGGTATATTGATCCTCTTTTTTTTTTTCTTTAAAAAAAATCAGTATATTCAAAATGAATTTTTGAATTAAAGTCTCCAAAAAGTTTCAGTAACTCATTATTAGAACTCTACTGAATCCCATGTCTCCAAAAAATTAAGTAATTTTTTTCCCTTTTAATTATCAAACGATCTTATCTGTTTGCTAATTCCCTCTACTGAATCCCATGTCTTTACGGCGGACAACTCTTTTTGAGTAGTTCTTTTTTCAACAATGCTATTTGGACAAAATTTGTCCGAATAAAATATGATAAAATATTTTATAAAATAAATTTATTTAAAAAATTTGGTTCAAAATAAAATAGAATTTAGCTAGTTTTATTATTTTTTTTATAGAGTGGATTTTGAAAATAGCCACTTTCATATTGTAAAATTAAAAATTGTCCACTAAAATAAAAACATAAAAAAATGGCCACTGTTACCAAAATACCCTTCCACTTTAAAAATTAAAAAAATGGCCACTTTACATCACCCCTTTAAAAAATCCCGCAATTCACAACCAGTGTGAATTCACAACCAAATTTTTTTGGTTGTGAATTCACACTGGTTGTGAATTGAGAATTCACAACCAGTCGAATTCACAACCATAATTTTTTGTTTGTGAATTCACAACTAGTCAAATTCACAGCCAAAATTTAATTCACAACCAGTCGAATTCACAACTAAAATTTAATTCACAACTAGAATTTTTTGGTTGTGAATTCACAACAAACGAATTCACAACCAAAATTTAATTCACAACCAGATTTATGTTGGTTGTGAATTCACAATCAGTCGAATTCACAACCTGAATTTAATTCACAACTAGAATTTATTTTGGTTGTGAATTCACAACTGAACTGAACTGAATTGAAACTAAACTGAACTGAAACATTAAATTCACAACTAAACTGAAACCATAAACCTAAACCCTAGTTGTGCATTTGTTACGATTGTGAATTCAAGTAGTTGTGAATTTGAGTTTTTAAAGTTTGAATTCACAACTAAAACTAAAATTTATTTTGATTGTGAATTCAAGAATATTAAGTTGTGAATTCATACATGTGGTCGTGAATTCAAAAACATTAAGCTTCTGTGAATTCATAAATTTGGTTGTGAATTTAAGAACATTAAAAAAATAATTATACAGCTCAATCAAATTGCTGTACAACACCAAAATACAACAACTCAATCTACCATCAAAATACATCAATTCCTCTAAATCAACAATCAAAATACAACACAATATTATCCGAATCAATTCAATTTACAATCAAAATCCATTCTTAAGAAAGTGTAGAGTCACCAAAACCAAGCTAAATCAAATCTAAGCACACGCCGATTTTCGATCTAAAATCTCGGAATTCATCGCCGGGATCCTGCTGCCGGGATCGGAACTGCTCTCGCTCCGAGGCTTCAACAAATGCTTCGATCTGATCCACGCAACAAACACAGCCTTGGCGGAGCTAGCCATCCAGATCGACTACCCGATGCCGCAGTGGGGCGCCGCCCTAACCGACGAGTATCTCACCTGCACTTCCGACTTGCTCAGCCTCTCCAACTGAAGACGCCGGTGCGACGCGACGGACGGGCGGCGAGGACGAGAGAGAGAGAGCGTAGAGAGGGAGATCTGGATGGACACGCCGACGGGATTGGACACGCCATTGGAATCTGGATGGCTGGCGTCGTCGTCGGCGCTGCGATGGCAGAGCACGGCTCGATCGGGGAAAATCGGCGAAGTCACCGTTAGGATTGGACGCGCCGCTGGAATCTGGATGGTTTGCTTCGTCGTCGGCGCTGCAATGGCGGATCTGGCTTCCTACGCGGGGGATGGGCGGCGAGAGGGAGAGAGAGAGAGAGACGCCGAGATTGAAGATGAGGAGAGGAAGGCGCGGCGGCAACGCCGACGTCGCCATCGCCGCCATCGGCCGCCACCGCCGTGCTCCAGTCGATCCGCCGCCTTAATCGTCTCTGTGAGAGAGAGTGAGAGAGAGAGAGAGCGCGGGTGGGGGAGGAATGAGAGAGAGAGAGACCGAGAAGATAGAGGGGGGGCGAGAATTGCCTATTTTTAAGGAGGGGTATTTCAGTCTTTTCACACAAAAACTGGCTAAAATTTTATGTTTTAATTCTATAGGCTAAATTTTAAGTTTACAATGTGAAATAGGCTAGATTCATATATTGACACTTTTTTATATTGTAATTTTTTTGTAATTTTTAAATAACCTTTTTAATTATTATTATTTTTAAAGTACACAAACTACAAATAAAATAACAAAAAATAAAAAAAAATTAAAAAATTACAATATGGAGAAACCAATAAAACTAACTAAATCCTTTTAAACTTAAATCAAAATTTATAAATAAATTGATTTTTTTTAAAAAATAACCTTATTTTTGTCCGGACAAATTTTGTCCAAATAACACTACTCTTTTTTTTTTTTTTTTTATAAAAACGACTTTAGCTTGAAATAACTGTCAAAGAACAATATCATTGTCTGAAATCCATAGTATCCATGACTAATTAATTGGTTTGGCACCATAAAAAATGATTAAGCTACATTATTCACCTCTAATATCAACTGGCCACCTAATTATGTTTAAGATACCTTACATGGTAACTCATAATGCCGTCATGTCTAAACCAATAAGGATAGTGATATAAATAACAAAACATTGTTTCTTTAGATAAGGAGCGAAGATACTGAACTATTAACACCCACATTCACCAAGTTGATATCATATGTCCATTAATAATTAATAAAATAGTTGAAAGATTGGAGCCATGAGGCCCTAAAGTTTAAGTGAGACGACTTTTTATAAGCACAGATTGCAAACTGTGATTACTTATACCTTGGCACTTGAGAGTAAAAAGACTTTATTTTTATACTCCATCCGTCCATGAAAGAACTTCCTATATTTCCTTTTTGGGATGTCCACAAAAGAACTTTCTACCTATTTTTGGACTATACCCCACCACTTATAATCCTCTTACTTTTCACTTTCACAACTCCCAATATTAATTATAACACATTTTCACTACTCTCAATACACTCAACTATCTTCCATCCACTCTCATACACTCAATAATATTTTTTCTTAAAACTCGTGCCACTCCCTCCTAGGAAGTTCTTTCATGGACGGAGGAAGTATTATATACTCCCTCCGTCCGCGATATCGTTTCCACATTTACCATTTCGGTCCGTCCTCGATATCGTTTCCACTTCCATTTATAGAAGTAGGATCCACAAACTTCCACTCACAACAATAGTGGGACCCAAACTCCACTCACTACATATGCACTACTATCCACCACTTTTCTTAAAACCCGCGCCGTCCACAATATGGAAACGATATCGCGGACGGAGGGAGTATAATTTATGCGATCACATTATGATCCGTCATAAATTGACTAAATAGAAAAAATTTAATTTATTATTTTATCCATATTGTAATTACAATGTGGACAACATAGTAAAATTAAAGGTTAATGCCGTGAAAAACTATGAACTTTGGTGCGATTTCAAAACTTTCCATGAACTATTTTTTTTATCAAATTTTCCATGAACTTAAACGCCTGAACAAATTTTCCACGATTTTTACCTCTGATGATTGTCCGGTCTTAGGTGGCACCTACGTGGCATTACCGAGCTGACATGACGCCTACGTGGTAATACCGAGCTGATGTGGCGCCTACTTGGAAAAAAAAATAGAAAATCGATTATTTTTCTCTGCTCTGCTCTGGTCGCCTCGCTGCTCTGTTCTGCTCGTCTCGCTGCTCTGCTCTGCTCTGCTCTCCTCGCTGCTCTGTTCTGGCCGCCTCGCTGCTCTACTCTGGCCGCCGCCTCCCTAACCAACCCTGCAGATCTGCCGCCGCGCCAGTCGCCGCCCTCTCCGCTGCTCCGATTCGCGGCCTTTAGCACCACCACACCAGATCCGTCCACCGCAGACCTCCACCGCCGCCGTCCACTGCAGACCTCGCATCATTCCAGAAATTCTTCTTCTCTCCAGACCTCCACCGCCGCCGTCCACCACAAACCAGATCCGCCGCCCCTACGCTGCCTTTACCACCACCACCCTGCAGATCCGCTGCCTCCCTCACCACCGCCTCCGATACCCGCACCAGATCCGGCGCCCCTGCCGCCGCTGCGCCAGTCACCTCCATCCCTCGTTCTTCTTCTTCTCCAAACATCCATCGTCGCCGTCGACTTCTTCTCCCTCAAAATATCTTCTTCTTCCCCAGATCTCGCGCCGCCGACCTCACACCACCCCTCTCTCTCCACCGCCCTCCCCCACCACCTCGCAGATCCGCCGCCCCCCTCCACAGTACCAGGTGGTTAGAAGAGGTCTGCCCACGGAGACGGAAAACCTTCTTTCCGGCGAGCTCGACCACTAACACAGAGAGAGAGAGAGAGGGAAAGAGAGAGAAAGAGAGTTTTGGGCTCAAAACGACGTCGTTTTGATTCACCGCCGATGACGCCATGTCACTTTTCAGGTCACTTAAAAATGCCATGTCAGCACTCAATTTAGGGATGTTTGAAAATCATAGCAAAATTGATCAGCCCCTTAAGTTCATGGAAAATTGGATAAAAAAATAGTTCATGGAAAGTTTTGAAATCGCACCAAAGTTCATGGTTTTTCACGGCATTAACCCTAAAATTAACTATTTTTTTTATTTGAACAAAAATTATAAGCAAATAAATCTTTTTTTAGTTTAATTAATTTATGATTGGTCATAATATGGTATAAATATGATTGTGTTTTCATAATTTTACATCTATACCATATTAAAAATGCAACTTTCAATTGAAAATCAATTTTTAAATTGAGTGGAAATTTTATAGTTATAATAAAATTGAAGGTTTATTTATAAGTTATATTTTTCTTTTTGTATTTCCTTTTCCTTTTTCTCTTTCTTTTTTTTGGTTTTATTTTCTTTCTAAAATTATGAAATTTGACTAATTAATATGCATATCAAATTAAAAATCACGATAAGAGCTTTAATTTGATATATTTTATCTAAATATTTGATTTAATATGTGAAAGTTATATTTATTTAAGGATTAAAATTTTAAAACATTCTCTCTCATCTCTCATTTTTTTTTGAATAAATCTATTTTTCATTTCTTTTCTACTTTGTTTTTCATTTTTATTTTTTTAACTTATAATTTTTTTGTCTTTTCATAATATCAATTTTTATTATTGTGATTTTTTCTTAATTTTTTTTATTTTTTCAATATTCAACTCAAATATATTTAAATAAAATTAATTTTTTATTATATTTATAAATATAATAATTGAGTTGATATCAATTTTATATAAATAAAAAATATAAAGAAATATTTTATGTGCATTGCACGGGGTGTAAATGCTAGTTTTGAATAATATGTAAGCTTTAGGGTTGAATCAACGTTTTAATGAAGTGCACACATAACTAATTTATGCATATCATGCTTGGATCCTAAAGATTCATTTTTTAAATTTGATACTGAAAGTTACTTTGCCTTGCAAAGTTTTATCCGTAATTTTTTTAAATTGCTTTGTATGAACTTGAAAGTCAGCTTGAAATTGATTTTTTGTAATTTAAATGATTTTATAATTGTGTTAATGATTATTACTCCCTCCGTCCCAATAGTAATGTCCCACTTTCTTTAATGGGGCGTTCCAATACAAATGTCTCATTCCATTTTTGGCAATATATTAACTCTCTATACCTAATATTTAAATAATTTCCATCAACCCACTTTATCTACTTTTTACACATTTTTTAATCTACGTGCCCAAAAGCTATGAGACAATACTATTGGGATGGAAGGAGTATTTATTTTTAAATTATTTTTTATTTGATAATTAATTTTTACAAAGAAAAACTGATCTCCGTGTTCTGAGTTGAAAGTCCGGCTCTGATAACACCAGTCAGTCTAATTTTTCCTGCATCATGGAATAGTTCTTTCATATTGGTTTTGGTGTTGAAATATTTTATTGTTCTTGTAATGAAACTCACGACTGCCTAAACAGAGAGTTGTTTCTCTACAACTGCATTCAATTTTCTGATCATCATTATTTAAAGCAGCAGTTGGGTAAAAATAATCTGTTATTAATTGCATCTCCCATTAATCCCAGTAGGCAGTAGGTGAAAGCAATAAATTTCTACAGTAAAATTGCTCTCTGTTTTTTGTTTTGTTTTATTTGTTTAGAATTTTATTTTTAGAAGGATTGGGATGTCTGTTTGGTATATACAGTTGAGTGTGAGCAAGGCATTATCTTATTGCTCCACTCCACCCGTCAAGAAGTTGACCATTTCTGCTGTTTTTCAGTCTTCTTGCAGACAACCTTGAATCCACAAACAACCAGAAAAAGAAAACTACAAAACCATATTATTTTCAATTTTTCTGTGATCAACGTTTATAATATACACAAGCAAAAACAAAATTCCACAACAACTCTGAGCTCCAACTCTTATGCTTGAACCTAAAAGAATACACTCACTTTCTACATGTAAGAAAGAACTCTAATGACAGAGCAGTATACAAGAGCAAAAGAGAAAAGAAGAGAAAGTGAAGCAAGAACTTGGAAACCCCTTAGTTTCCAAATTTAGCAAAACACTAATCGAAGCAAGCAATGAACCGTTGGTCTCAAGCTGGGACGAAGGTGCCAACGTAGCCGAATCCCATGACGAAGAAGGCCGTTGCCTGGACAAAGAGGTATATGAAGAAGTGGTTTTTCCCGAATGCAATGTCGTAGCAGCCACAGAAGAAGAGGTAGCAACCAGTAGCAAGCTCTAGCAAATGGATTCTGTTTGGGCGAATAATAGCTATCAGATTCTTGCAGCTAATGCTAAAAATGGCCAAAGAAATGCATATATTGATCACAAAATGTACCTATCTCCAATCCTAAACCGAGGTTTCTTGAAGGCCTTGAGTGCTGATTTCAACCTAAGGGCGTCGCCAAGTTTCTCAGTGACAATCCACTCGTTCACTCTCCCGGCCTCAAGCAACCCAATCATAGTGGCCTTGGCGCGGTGCAGTGACATCACGTTCTCGAAGAGGATCCAGAAAACAAGCAAATGGAGTGACCTACACATTCAAAACTCTCATAACATCAAACAAACCAAGTGAAATGAAACATAGACCAACTCGAGGTGCAAGAAATGGGACCTTGGAGTTCCAACTGCGTTGAGGAGGGTGATGATGGCAGGGATGTAAACTGCGCCCCATTTTGGGATCTCAACTTCGGGCACCAACATGGTAGCAGGCAGCACGATGCAGTAGAATACGAACGTGACTATATGGGCTACTATCTTCCTTATGAAGAAGAAGCTGTATATGACATGAACCTTCTTCCACAATGACACTTTCTGCAAATAAACAGATGTACTCGTTTGATCAGCTGTCCCAATCCATATCCATATTCTCGAAGGATTGAGAGAGAAAGAAAGGGAGATATATTAATCAACCTTGTTTCTTACAATCTCAGACAACATCTTCCTAAACAGATTTGCAGGGCCACATGACCAACGATGTTGTTGGTATCTATACGCCTTGAACGTGCTAGGCAACTCGTTTTTCACCTGCAACAACAACATCTCAGTATTGATCATCACATCATTTTATTTGCAATCATCAAAGAAGAAAAAATTGTTCATGCTTCATTTAGTACCTCTAGAGAGCCAAGATACAAGAATTTCCATCCTTTAAGACTAGCACGAACGGCCAAGTCCATATCCTCAACCGTGGTACGATCTTTCCATCCTCCTGCCTCCTCGATTGCTGCAATCCTCCACACACCAGCAGTTCCTTCAAACATCATAGATTTCTGTTAGTATCACAGTATTCATAATTCATGCAATATTACAATCATCTAATTTGGGAGTGTGTGATTACCATTAAAGCCAAAGAAAGCATATGTGGATGAGCCTACTTCTTGTTCCACTGTGAAATGATAGTCTAGCGACATTTCTTGCATTCTCGTCATCAAGCATTCATTGGCATTCACTGCGCAAGAGAATTATTTCTCATTATTATCTAATCCTAGTTAAATTAAACAGCAGCATAATTAGTGATTAGGAATTAGGACCAGTAGAAGAATATAAGAAAAGTAAATGCCGATGGAAATGAATGAAGGCTGTCGGTAGATGAAGATTGCGGTCCACCACACTCATACAAGCCCTCAGCACATGCAATTGCTGGCTGGGACAAAGGACAAAAATACCCCTTGTCCATTCCATAACTAAAAAAAGAGGCACTCCCTTTTGGAGAATGAAAGATTTACTATTTCCACCAACACAAGAAAAACGCAGCAGGTTTTTTTTTCCCAGGTGGAAAAAGCTAGAAAGGATAATAAAGTCAATCCACGAGTAATCCCTCACTCAGTTTTCACTATCAAAACCTCTTTGAACCAAAATCACTTTTTAGGACAACCTACAGTTGTACTTCCATTACAACATTAGACACAACATATTTTCCCACACCACACCATCATAAACCTGGAAATTAGCACTTTTAGATGTTACAGGTCAAAAATTCAATGGTCATCAACCCTTTATGTTTTCAACTCCAAAAAACACACCTACACCTGCCGAATCCACACCAAGAATTGGTGATTTTGAGTGGTGGATACACAGTCACTTTCAGTAGTATTATTATACTAACAGCGTTGTCACCGACAGTCTCTAAACACGAATCCTTAAAAATGTGATTAACACGTGATTAAAATGAATGCACATACCAAACTTCCAGCGAGCTTGGACGAGGGCGAGCTCGGGGTTGTGGACGAGGAAAGGGATGGTTCGCCACAGGAAATCCGGCTCCGGCTGGAAATCCGCGTCGAATATTGCCACGTAATCGCACTGTTTGACGTATGAGCGCTTCAGCCCTTCTTTGAGAGCTCCGGCTTTGTATCCATTTCTGTTGTCTCGAATTTCGTATTTGATGTTTATCCCTTTGCTCGCCCATCTCTGGCACTCCATTTCCACCATATTCTGTTGCATTATATTCTCTATCAGCCTCACCGCTGATGCACAATTCGAACCGTTGATTTGAGATTTTCGGAAATACGTACCTTGGTCGTGGAGTCGGTTGAATCATCGAGAACTTGGACTATGATTCGATCGGACGGCCAGGATAGGCCGCATGCAGCTCCGATCGAAAGCTGATAGACCTGCTCTTGGAAAAATGCAGTGGAATAGAAATGAGGACAAAATCATGCGGATTTGGAGTAATTAATTAATTAATAAAACGAACCTCTCTTTCGTTGAACATTGGGATTTGGACGAGAACCATGGGGTATGCGGAGTTGCCGTGCTCCAAATCGTCCTTCAATGGCTCCCATTTGTATCTCTTATCAGGTTTCCGGCCGAAGATTTTGACGAGAGTGATGACGACGGCCATGTACACCCTCTCGATGAACAGCATGGCCGACATTGCCAAGCACAGGACCACCGCGATGTTGAGCAGCGGCACGATCAGCGGCGCCTTGATCTGGCCCCAAATTATCAGGAATTGCTCCGTCATGTCGTCATGGACGCCGGAGAATGTCTCCGGCAGCACCGTCGCTCGCTCCATTTCCTCTGTTTTTTTGGTTTAGGAGAAACGGAGGAGGACGTGGTGTGGAAAATCGAGATCTGTTGCGAGGGTATATATATAGCCTTTGCTTTATCTCTCCTTTGCGAAAAGCGCAAGAATATAGTATTTCTTTTGATTTTGCTTCTGTGAGACGCAAAAACAAATGGGAAAAAGAGCTGCGATATGTCAGAAGACACTTGCTCCAGACCTCCCTAAACTCTGTGATCCTTTATGATGAATTAAACATGAATGCAGCTCTCTCTTTATTATTTTCGCCTATTCTTCAAAACGGCCAGAAAAACTTGTTCTCTGGCCTTCGTGAGGAATGCAGGTGCTGCTGGAAACGATAGGGAAAGGTAATGGAGAAAGAGAGAAGTTAAACAGAGGAAATGAGGAGAGGGAAAGTTGAAGGAGTGGTGAGGAGAGAGAGAGAAAGAGAGAACCTCTTTATAGAAGTTCTATTTTGGCTTTCATGTTTAGGTTGGTTATGCATAAATATTTTATAATTAATCTTATTTTACATATTCGGGTAGTAGTATATTTTTCTCCTCCAACTCTTTGTTTTTTCAACTACTAATGAACTCTGGCGGTTTCAAAGAGCCGTGAAAACAACTCTCTAACTGCAAAATTTCCGCCGGTGATTTTCCGGCTACATTTATTTTGCTGATATACAATACAATTGACAGATAGATAATTAACTGTGCAGTAATTAATGCAACGGTCAATTAAATTTAATTACTAGTATTCAAATTGGTTTGAGAGTGAACTGATGCTAAGTGGTCACATTTTTAAAATAAAACTAAGATTTAGTTATAGGGCGTGTTTGATCTTGGCTAATACACTGTATTAGCTAATTTAGTACAGATCAGTTTAGTGTTTGGTATTATTTAGTAATAATGCGGATGACCCGGTTTAATCCCACGATTCAGTATTATTAATTCAGATTTTTTACGATTAATAATACACCTCCCTCTTAGGATTAACTTAAATCAGGATATTCTGTATTTAGCCATGATAGCAAACACCAACTCAGTATTAATAATCTGTCATTATCCACGCTAAATATTCTGGTTACAAATTATACTACATAATCCTTTACTGAAAATCAAACGAGCCCATAGTGTATTGTTCACATTCTAATTATTTTTTTGTATTTTTTATAAAAATAAAAGGTACAAAAAAAAGTAGGTACAATATCGATAATACAATAAAAAAAAAACTAAATCCTACTTTTATTTAAAAATAAATTAAATTAATTAATTTTTTTTTATTAAACTAATCTGTGAGCGGCTCAAAATACGAGCGTTCATTTGATAGGAGGATATGCTATTTGAGCGTATTTGGGTAGTTGTTTGTGTTTTTCTTTTCTTTTTGCTTTTCTTTTGGTCGTAGCTCAGACTTTTGATAAATCAATTAATCGAATAAACTAATTAAGTGACAAGCCCTTGGAAGTTGTACTGTTGTCCTCTTTATTAATCGAATAAACTAATTAAAAACTCCAACTCTAACGACATATGATATTAAGGTTAACTAACTAATTTAGATTCTTTATTAGATTGTTTAATATTATCCGACATTCCAGTGTGAGAAAAGAAATCATGTCCTGATTCAAACACAGATTAGAAAGGGAATAAAAATTAAATAATTAGACAATCTGAGATATGATGGCGATGACTTGATTATTATGAAATTATTAAAAAAAATAAAACACACAAACCCGCACACACTGATCATAATACAGCAAACTGGCAAAGATAGATTGGCAAATTGACACTGTTAAACAATGCGAAAGAAAAAGAAAAGAAAGTAACGTTCAACAATATCCTCAGTAACTAAAAGGAAGCATTTATACTAATGAAGCTCGTCATTCATCTAAAGACCTGTAATGCTATATTCATGGGTAATAATTAATATACTTTTTATTGAGTATGATTAAGATTATCTCTTTGAACTAATTAGTATGATTAAGATTTAGGATTTGAAATGAGTGGATTTGGAGAGAGGCAGAACTGGATATTTTACATTAATATCTCTTTATTGAACTTGCTGTAACGAATTTTTCTAGTGCAATTTTGTTTCTTCTTATAATTCAATTATTATAACTGAAAAGTGAGAGATACAATTAACAACATTTAACTTACTTTGAGTTTGAGCAAGCATTCAACAGTGATAATATGATTATTTATCTATGTATATAAAATACTAACAAAATATGTATATTAGGAGGGAAAATAGAAATTGATCTGAACTATAATGAACTATATCTATATGTGAAGAATATATGAACCCTCGTGTGCTTTGTACGTACCGCCACTTTACTATTTTCCCTACCTATCAATCCCTTATTTTTCCTTGTAAATTTTTCTTTTTCTATTACTCCCTCCGTCCAACTATAAGTGAGACCCTTTTTTCCTTGTGAGAATTTCCTTCCTTAGCCAAAATGAGATAGTTTATGACTTTGATAGCCACAACTTTTAAAAGATGACTTTAGGGGTCAAAACACATTGAAAATACATTATTACCCTTACTAATTGGTGAATAAAAATAAAGAGAAAAAAAATTATTTTTCACCCACCACCAATGCCAAGTCCAAGTCAACCTTCTTCTCATTCTCTCTCTCTCTTTTCATTCTCATTCTCTCTCTCTTTCTCCATTAATGAACTCAACCTTGAGTATCTTCTTCTTCATTCATTCTTTGATTTTCGCAGGTTGTCTTGGCCCGTACAGCTGACTTTAATGTGATAGTAAATGCTAATGTAAGGTAGGTTGGTGAAGAAATTGATGAAAAGTGGGTTGAGGGGTTCTTCTTCCTCGTTCTTTTTTTTTGGGTGAAAACCCACGAAAATTTGCTGTAAAAAATTCGCGATTATTTTTATTTGAAAACACTTGGGTTGAACGAAATTCTTTGGTCATTCTGATTGTATTTAGGTATGTATGGTAAATTCATAGCAAATGTATCAATTGTATGTCTTATTTTTTAATTTTAGTGAGCTGTGAATAGTAATTTTGCATAACACAGTTGTATTTGTAAATGACACAATTAAGGATATATTGATATCAAAATCATGATTTATTGTTTTGTAATGATAAAATTTAGTTTTTTCACGTCTAAGATCATATTGAGTTCGAAAAATATAAAATAAATGTTTGATTTTGAGGACACAATTGGAAGATATGAAGGTATTCTTAGCTACACAGTTGAGCTCAATTGTGCACGGGTGTTTATGTTGACTGTGTTGTATTTGTAAATGACACAGTTAAGAATATATTGATATCAAAATCATGATTTATTGTTTTATAATGATAAAATTTAGTTTTTTTACGTTTAAGACCACATTGAGTGTGAAAAATATACAATAAATGCTTGATTTTGAAGATACAACTGGGAGATGTGAAAGTGTTCTTAGCTACACAATTATGTTTTATAATGACACAATCAACATAAACACCTGTGCACAATTGAACTCAACCGTGTAGTTAGAAACACAGTTGCATCCACAACAACACAGTTGTAAAACATCAATTGTGTACAAAGTCAATCAACCGTGTAAATAATATACATAGTTGAACAATATACACAGACTATAATACGTACACAGTTGATTCTATTTCTACACTTTTGATCAAAATCAACCTTGTAAATGTGTGCACATTTAAATAATATACACAGTTGACATATTTATGAATTAGCTTAATTATTTCTTATTAAAGATTTATTAATATTTAATTTTATTAATTTAGCTAGTTAATTCAATTACTAATTAATCATATTATTTAATTTTTTATTAATTAAGTTACATATTGATTTATTATTATTATTATATTTATTTTGAGCACAGTTGACTATAATACACACAGTTGATTCAATTTGTACACATTTGATCAAGATCAACCCTGTAAATGTGTCCACAGTTGACATATTATTTACGAATTAGCTTAATTATTTCTTATTAAAAATTGATTAATATTTAATTTTGTTGATTGTTAATTAAATTACTAAGTAATCATATTATTTAATTTATTATTAATTAAGTTACATATTTATTATTATTGTTATTATTATTATTATTATTATTATTATTATTATTATTATAATATTTGTTTTGCGCACTGGTGAATTATGATTAAACGGATAGGGATTTAATCGGTATAGTACTGTTGAATTACAAAGTATACCTAGTGTTGTTTGGAAAAACGAGAGAAAAGCAAAGTTGAGAGCACGAAAGTCTGATTGCTGTGGTATTGCAAGTGAAGATAGCGTAAATTACAAAGTGCGTATGCATGGCTATTTATAGATTACAAGCTAAAGGCAAAATAGTAAACTCGCTGTGAGAACATGCGCTTCGCGTGGTCGAGGGCATAAGAGTAAATTTGCCCTTCAGGTGGGAGATTCCTCCGCTCTTTTAGTGATTTCTCTGGCGAAAGCCATTTCTCTGACACGGGCCATTTCTCTGGCGGGAGTGACTTCTCTGACCCGGATCATTTCTCCAACGACACCCGTTCTTCTAGCGAGGTCCTTTCCTCTGATAAAGGTCATTTCTTTGCTCTGCATATATTACTCCTCATCAGCTACTCCCCCCTCTGGTCTGACTAGTTCGCTCTGGAGCAGAGTAATCTAGTCAGAGTGTTCGCCCGCGTGGCTGACGTCATCCGCATTAAATGCCCGCCCCTCTACAGTATACTTTCCCGTATTTCGAGGTTACTTTTTAACCTTTGCGTCTTTTCGTCTCTCCATAAAAATCCTTGACCGTCGATTATCTTCCCAGTGCCACGTGTCGCTCATCCCGCTAGTTGGTGGTTGCCCGCGTACATTATACTTAGGCGGTTCAAATCCTTACTATTCATCTTCTCCATTTTACTCCTCGTAATTTTTCTCTCGATTTCCGGCGATTTTCCTCCTCCTGTTACGGCGATTTTCTCCATCTCTCGCTTTGATAAGTGCATGCTAGTGGAATTATTTTCGGGGAAAACAAGTTTTACCGCACGAGTAGGCACCGAAATGGCCCCAGCCCTGGAAAGCAAGGTGATCGAGTGCCTTCAGCGTTATGCAGACGTGTTTGCTTTCACCACGGCAGACCTGAAAGGGATAGATCAGACATTGGCAGAGCATCGTTTGAACGTGGATTCTACAAGAAAGCCAGTTATTCAGAAAACAAGACACTTCTGTAAGTGTCTTGTTTTTGTGGATTTTTTTTCAATTGCCGGATTATGAGCTGCAGTTTACGTGGATTAGTTCAGCACATAATATTCATGTTATGATGTTCCTTGCAATAAAATTGTTGAATATTGAAAATCAAGGTGTAGATACATGATACAACCCCTTTATAATTTGATAATTTTTAATTGAAATTGTACGAAACAACGTCATTTAGGCCTAACAAAAACGACGTCGTCTTTAATAATCCATGTAAGCTTCAATTCGGCTCTTTGATGACCCAAAGAAAAATAAAGGGACGGAATTATAAAAATTGAAAAAATAATGATTTAATTCATCACACTTCAAAAATCACCTAAAACTGCAATCTCGAACAAGTTCTTAGTTTTATTTGCCCAAACCCCTATCTAATAAAGCATACAAAGAGTTGGTGCATAATAAAAGTTTTATCTTAAAATTTCATAATATTATTTAGACATTTAATAATATCAAATTTTCATTCGCACTATATCATTGAGCTCAAGCAGCATCTAGAGAGATCGAATCAGCTTTAAATAACTAAGTTCATTGTTAGCAGGTAGCATCAACGAGAAAATTGGCAATAAATCAGCTGTTGTTCATTAGTCCCTGTGAACTTCGCTACTTATTTCTACGAACCTATGTGACTAATATATTAAACTAACAAATTATACCAGATTGCTAATATAGAAAATTAAATTGCTTAGGTGTGGCGTCCCTAACTACTTTAATCATAATTTAATATATGTGGAAATATTGATTTGCGAAAGTCATAGCAAATTATCAGGATTATTAATTCTTAGTTAGTATTCAAATAAATATGATCATTTCAATCAATGATTTTTTTTTGAGGGGGCATTTCAATCAATGATTATTTATGAATAGTGGAAGTTTTGTTTCACCCTAGCTAGTCTAACGATCCTCAAGTCTTAATTTGGTTTCCCATATAACTTTTAGCGGTAATATATAGAAGAATTAATTGTAGTTTATGGTCCGAATTTTTGAGTCATTTGTAAATATGGCCCGAACTTTAAAAAATATAAAAAAATAGCTTGAACTTTGAATTCATTTGTAAAAATGACCCGAACTTTAAAAATACTGAAAAATGGCATGAACTTTGTAGACATTTGTAAAAATAGCCCGAACTTTAAAGTCATTTGTAAAAATGACATGAACTTTGAAATAGCCAAACTTTAAAGTCATTTGTTAAAATAACACGAATTTAAAAAAATACAAAAATAATTTGAATTTTGAAAATTAGTAAAAATGGTATGAACTTAAAAAAAAAATACAAAAAATAATTTGAATTATGAAGATTTGTAAAAATGACCTGAATTTTAAAAAATCTTAAATGGCTCGATCTTTCATAAATACAAAATCTAAAATCACCTGAAAAGTATGTGAAAATTCTATGTCTGTGCGTAATATGAATTTTATATACTCGGAGTTTAAAAAATTCGTGTTGTCAATAATATTTTACGAGAGAAAAATTATTTGTACGAGATTAAAATTTTTATGATAAGAGAATTAATTATCATACTTTATTATAAATATTCCAAGTGAATTTATAATTTTCATATAATTTTCATGTTAATGTCGGACTTTCCATGTTGTTATAATTTGATTTCAAAAGTGTAAGCTCATGCCATTTTTACACATTTGATAAAAATTGAGTCATTTTTTGTATTAATAAAGTTCGTGCTATTTTGTATTCAAATAACTCGGTGTTATCAGAAATAATGCAATATTTTCTCAAATTTACAAATTGTAATTTTTAAAAGTGCTACGACATCTGTTTTTTTGTTTTTTTAATCAAAATTTATCTGATTCTGATGTGTACCATAAATGATATCGGTTTAATATTTTGATGAAACGACGGTAGATTTACTATTGATATTTTTGAAAATTAAAGATGATAATGTAATTGCAGCATTTTAGAAACTACTACTCCCTCCGTCCACCAAAAATATGTCACAATTTCCTTTTTCGTCCGTCCACAAAAAATATGCCACATCCATTTTTAGTAGTAGGGTCCACACCATTTCACTCACATTTAAAGTGGGACCCTTACTCCACTACCAACTTCACTCACATTTTATTAAAACCCGTACCGAAAGTAAAGTGACATATTTTTGGTGGACGGAGGGAGTACATTTTATGGAGAAACTGTATTATTTCCTGCAATTAGCTTTGTTTATTTCACAAAGAATAGACGCACATGATTAGTATACAATTTTGAAGAACTGTGTTATACAATTCTGCAGCATTTTATACAATTATAACCAACTGATTCAATCAATGTAGATGCTCTAAGGCTCGTATAGATATTTTTCAAGAACGACAATGATTCTTGCTAACTCTTTTTTTTGGGGGGGAGGCCAAAGATAAGGGTGTTAATTTAGATTGAAGTGTACAATATCAAGAAGTCCGAGAAATTAGGATGGGAAGTAGCGTTGAATGATCTTATCCTTGGAATCCATTCTTCTTTATACCATAATACAAATTATTCCCTCCGTTCTAAAATAAGTTTATCTTTTTTTTTTTTGGGACGTCCTCCAAATAAGTTCATCTTTCTTTATTTTTATTTTTGGACAACTACCCCTCCACTAATAATACTTTATTTATTCTTTCTTTTCACTTTTTCACCACTCTCAATACTAATTATAACACTTTTTCACCTTTTCACCACTCTCAATACTAATTATATCATATTTTTCTCCACTATCAATACACTTTACAACTTTTTCTTAAAATCCGTGCCGTCTCCAAAGAGGAACTTATTTTTGGGGACGGAAGGAGTATAAAATATACTAATACGCTTCTTAGTTCATGGATATAATGTCCCCAAGGGGACACCAAGCGGTGCGAACTTCTATTTACGAACAGTGAGGTGCAGGGATCAAACTCCACCGTTTACCCTCCCCCAAAGTAAAAAATTGTTCATGGCAAAAATATGAACATTTTTACATTTTGAGGCGTCTCATAAAAATATGAATATTTCTATTTTGGGACACTACTCACCACAATTCATTTACTTTTTATCTCAACTTTTTATAAAGTGGATCCTATTTTTCACTCACAATACACTTTTATCTAATATTTCTTAAAATTTGTGTCACTTACAAACGTTCATGTTTTTGTGAGATGGATGGAGTATAATTTAATGGCAATTCGGTAAAATTTAAATATGGACTAGCGAGACTCGTATTTGTCAATGGAGGCTCCGTAGCCTTCACTTTCAGGTTATTTTTTATTAGATAGTTTTATTTTAAATTATGTTTATTTATGTCCGTTGCTATGCCCTTAGCTTGCTATTTTTCCGCTCTCTTTTTTCTCGTTTTGGTCGGTTGTTTCGAGCACTCTTTTTTCTCGTTTTGGTCGGTTGTTTCGAGCACTCTTTTTTCAATATAGGGTTTTCCCGCAAGAGTTTTCATATATAGGTTTTAACGAGCCTCTGCCCTTAGCTTGCTATTTTGTGCATTCAAGGGTTCATTTTTTTCTTTTTTTATATATATAACCGATATTTAATTAATGTCCGTTGCTATGCTGAAAAATAAATTCTGAGTGGGACAAATCGAAATGGCTGACGACACCGAAATGACATTCTAGCTAATCGGTCTCCTAACTTCTTCTCAACATTTTATGACTTCATTGAATTTATTTTCTCCTTCAAAATTACACATACAAATCTCTGTCCTGCAGTATCTTTTGTTTTATTTTTATTTTTAAAAATTAGATATATATTGCTAAATCGGTTTATATCAATATACATGCATATAATTTCACGCAACATTAAATGGAATGTTTCCTTTTAGTTGGGTTAATTGCCTATAAATACATGAACTATACCCAAATTTTGGTTTTTAACCAAATCTATTTTTTTGGTCAAAAAATACATAAATTTTTACTTTTTTGGAATTTAGCCTGATTCCAAAAGTTCGTTGATTAATAACTTAATTATCTGAAGTCCGATGTGCAGTTCGAATGTACAGTTGGAAACATATCAATGATAACTTTCTAATGATATCCATATTATTGAGTTTTGGTCACCGAAAAAAGTCGAAAATTAGAAAAAATGCATAGTTTCATGACATCATTTTTCATGTCATTTTTCGATCACTTACAATGACCAAAACCCAAAATTATAAGTATTATTAGAATGACAATGTCAAGAGCTTTCTAACGGTATATTCGGATTGTCCATTGAACTTCAGACAATCAAGTTATTAACCAACGAACTTTGAGCTCAGGCCAAATTCCAAAAAATTAAAAGTTTATGTATTTTTTGACCAAAAAAATAGATTTGGTTAAAAACCAAAATTCGATTATAGTTTGTGTATTTATAGGCAATTAATCCTTCCTTTTATATATAAAGTATTTCGTTCTAGAAAAGAGACACACTTTGCTGGATCAATAGGGTAGCAATTTAATTGCTTCATAGAAAAGAATTAATAAGAGTTATATTGGTGGAGAGGTGCTTTAGTTATCTGTAAGAAAAAGATAGTTGCTCTAAACCTAATTGGTTTCTATGTGTCTACATACATCTGTTACACTTAACATTTCTGTTTTAGTCAGTCATATGTTAAGAGGTTGTCAAAATGTGACTTCTCTTATAATTCAATTTTTGGCAACATTTATTATATATGTTGCTGTCCTGATGCTAACCTTGAACTAAAAAAATATTCCATTTATACTAACTTCATACTCAATTAGATTTACAAAAACAAGACTTTTAAATAATAATAATAATAATAATAGACGGGGATGTTATTTTCCAACCAATTTACAATATTAGCCCAGCCCTCAGCGACCACCCACCGTCCCACCCTCGCCATTTTTAGTAAATGTTGAGGACAAAGGCCACCCTTTCAACATAATTGAACACTTATAATCGTCTGCCACTTCAACTTCAAATAATAGCTATAACTTGATTGGGGATTTTACTTTCATCATATTTTTGACAATTTTTTTTTAACCAATCCTTTTTAAAATCTTTATATATTATATTTTCCAACTATGTTGTTTGATGTTAATTATGAGTCCCACAAACATTAAGTTTGTGGTTGCATTGAGTTTACAAAAATAAATCTGATCTCATCTATAAGTTTTACCTTTTCTTATATAGAAAATACACGCACATTTATCGACAAGTTGAATGTACATATATACAGTAAAATTAACTGCATTTGAAAACAAAATCATTCCTTATTAAATCATTAAATCTTTCTTAATTCTCATTTTAAATAAGAGTTTTTTATTTAAACCTCCTCCTATATATATATATATATATATATATATATATATATACTAATGTTCGTCGATGTGTTCGTATAAAAAATAAATGAACAGTATTAATGTTCGTCGATATGTTCGTATAAAAACAAATGAACATACAAATAAACATACTTATGTTCGTAAGTTTATAATAATGTTCGTCGGTTCCCAGAATTGGAAAATGAGGAATTTACGGGATTTCTTAAACTTGAAAAATTCGGATGAATCTGATTAATTGATTTTGGTGAGATCAATAGCTCTGATTTGGTCTTCATTCTTTATATAGGGGAGTGGTCTCCATTGAACTCTTCCCTATATATATATATATATATATATATATATATATATATATATATATTTTCTATATAAGATTCCAATTGTCGTTTATGTATTGTTGATATACTATATTTGATATTCAAATATTTGTTCGAAAATTTACAGTGTGACTCGAAGAAACAAAAATTTCGAGGCACGTATCAAAGCGAGAGATGCTCAAAAACTATATATTTGGAGAAGCATAATTGATGGGATATACAATGATGAAGACTGAAGAGGAGTTTGGCGCAAAACGAAGTTGAATAGTAAAATTATAAATGAAGCGAAACGATAAAACAGAGCAAAAAAGTGCACGTGGTGTTAGCTCCTGACAATCCAATGTTGATTACATGTTCCACAAACTATATGCAATTTAATACATATACGCATAAACTAAATCGTCCAAATTAAATGTTTTATTCGTACACTATGGTTTTAAGTTAAATGATTTCATTATTACCATTTCAAAACTTGCTCGGTTAGAATCCATTATCCTAACAATTTTTGCGTCTCATTCATGTCACGCAATTAAATTTATTGTTTAATACTCTCTTAATCTACGAAAAGTATGCTTAATTTATTCGACACGAAGTCTAATAAATATAAGGGGTAAATGTCACTTTATGTACCATCGTTTTAGCGAATTCTAAAAAATGTGACAACCTAACGATAATACCAAAACGATACCCAACCTACCAAAAAATTATTATTTGTGTCCTATTAAATTTTTTTGTCTCCCGAAAATTGACGTGGATTGCCGGATATCTAGCATGGATTGCCAAGATGGCATTCTTCAAAACACACACACGCGCACGACACACCACCTTCTTTCATTCCTTCTCTTCTTCGGCAACAACAGTCGTTGGCCGGTCACCTCTCTCTCGCGTTCCGTTCCTCTATCTGGTCTTCCTCTCCCTCGTCTCTCACCATGTCTCTCACAAAAACCCTCTCTTCCTCAGTCTCACGAAATTCGGCAACCTCCATCTCCGGCGAGGGTCTCCATCGACAATAACCTCCTCTCTCGTCTCCTTCCTTATTTTTCCCTCTCGCCCATCAAAATGTCAAAGCCTTAAAATCTCTTCTTCCTAAATCCCTAAATCTCCCATTTCTTCCTCTCATCTGCCATCTTCTTCCTTCTTCTCTCTTTCCCCACGGCCAACTCCCACTCATTTTCCCCGATTTCTAGGCTGACCTCCCTCACCAAATAGTCGGTAGCCAGCAGGACGTCCCCTTTTCGACGACTCTCTCACCACCAACAACCCCCTCGTTAATAGCTCGCCACAACCACAACCGCCCTCGGCCCTGCTTACAGCCTCATTCGGACTCACGCCACATATCAAGATAAAAGCTTTAAAGATTGGAGTTTTAATAAGTTTTTAAAGTTATGCCATTTTCCTTAGTGAATTTCGATTCCTTCAAAAATTTCCAATCCAAAAGAGTCTCATATTATCAATTCGATGTGTATCGGTTCAAGGTCTTTTTTGCTCGAAAATTAAAATGAGAACATAGAATAATTCCATGTAGATTAATAAATTCACCTTTGCAATCCATGCTGGATATCCGGTAATCCACGTCATTTTTCGGAAGTCGGAAAATTTTAATAGGACACAAATAATAATTTTTTGGTAGGTTGGGTATCGTTTTAGTATTATCGTTAGGTTGGGACATTTTTTAGAATTCGCTAAAACGATGACCTTTACCCTAAATATAAGTGTGTGACAATGTGAATAAAGAAAGTGTTCCATTTTTATGAGTGGAGGAGAGAAAAAATGGTTGGCTGTATTGGTAAAATTATATATAAGTGTTGAAAGTGACACTAAAAAGTAAAGAGTTACTGGTGAGATCATATTCAAAAATAGAGTTAGTGGTGCATATTTAAAAATAGATTGTGCATACTCTTGTAGGATAGACAAAAAAAAAAGTGATCATACAGAAGAATGAATAGAGGAGTAATATTTATTTTACAAATAAATTTTATTATAATATGATTAATCATAATTAACATTTACCATCCAAAATTGAAGTTTAAAAAAATTCAATGCCCTAACTATAAATTTATCAACTCTAAAATAATCAGTTATTAACTAATAAAACTATTAAATGCCAAAAAATGATTGTATACTTTAATTAGGTATAGTAAATTTTAGTTAATAAGGAGTAAAAAATTAAACTAAAACACAGGAAATTAAACTTTGAAAAATAAAAAATATACTAAAATAATAAAAGTGATACACAGAGGAGACTTGGCAATTTTACTATTATTGTCATTAAGGTTCAACAAAAAGGTGCTAATGATGATTAAGGTAGGATATAATAATGATTGTACGTCCAGTTTAAAAGCCTGTGCTGTCAAAATTACGACCTACTATCTTGATTGATATATACAATAATAATCATATTCATTTGTAACAATAATAGTAACAATTATAATATGGTGGTGGTGGCGCAGAGAGATCTACGGCATCTAACCATGTGAAAATGTACAACTTTCGCATCCATCCGTCCAATCCCACTTCCTTCATTTTATTTCAAGACTTTGATATATAATTATTAATATTAGGTCCACACACTCTCCTTCCTTGTTAGTTGCGATACATTTGTTTGTCTTTCACACCAACCACATTTTAATCAAAATTGTAGCTATTTCTTCACACACCAACTCTTCTGATCACTACATACCAATTAATAATAAGAGTTGGCACTAAACTAAAGCCGGTTTTTTTTTTTTTTTTGAGAATGCCTCTTTGGGGCTGTTTTTTTTTTTTAAACGAACATCTGAAGGGTGAGGGGTTAGGCAGACCACTAACTTTTAAATAAAACATCAACCAATATTCCATACACGATATTGTCCAAAGTGACAACGTGAAGAGGAAACCATAAGGAAAATAAGAATTCAGACAGGATAAAGCCATACAGAGCTATAGCCCAAAAGTGATTACACCCAGAGGTCAAAAGATGCAACATCAGAAAAATAATAAACCAAAAGGCTTTAAGGGGTGGTCCCCACGTAAGAGTCACAATATCACATCAAGAGGCTCTAAAATGGGCTTAAATTTTTTTCTTTATATTCGAATTAACCTCTTTAATTTTAAAATCAACCATTTCATTAGAATTAAAATTTTAACATTACATTAGTTAATATGAAATACAATAATTAAAAAACATTACAGTAAAAATAAATTAATTCCATCTTGAACGATTCTTCACTTTCTCGACGAGTTTCATGTGCACTGCCAATTCATCAGCATCCATCTTCGATTTGTTCGTATGGAGAATTAGAAGTCAAGAGCTTCACATTCAGTATTACTGAAGAGCTTGATTCCTTTTGCCAAAAAAAGTAAAATAAGGTGTTGAGGACCGCTGGCAATTATCAAAATAATTTTAAAATAAAATTTAAAATTTTTAGCAAAATAGCTATTAAAATTGATTTTTTTGAACGGTCGCAGAAGCTTGGCGCGAGGGGCAGGGTCGGGGTCCAAGTTTAGGGGTGGGTGCGGCAGTGGGACGGTTTGAAGCTCCCGTTCGCACCCCACTGCGTATGCGGATGTTCTAAGTAGATCTTTTTCTAAATGTGATTTAACATGTATTGTTTGAAGAAGAAGAAGAAGAAGAATAATAATAATAATAATAATAATAATAATAATAATAATAATAATAATAATAATAAAGTTAAGATATTTGTGTACAAATTAAAGCTCAAAGTCACTTAAGCCTTGACGGTCAAATTATAATTCTGTTCAATCGATGATGATGATGATGGTGATGATGATGGTGATGATGATGATGATGATGATGAGGATGATGATGATGATGATGATGATGATGATGATGATGATGATGATAATAATAATAATAATAATAATAATAATAATAATAATAATAATAATAATAATAATAATAATAATAATAATAATAATAATAATAATAATAATAATTCCCCCGCCTTCCCCCGCTGCAGCAGTGGTAAGCGCAGCCTGCCCGTGAAGGTGGAGCTGAACCCATCGTTGGTGATTGTTAGTTGAAAGTGTAGAAAATAAAATGAGGATGAATGGAAAAGGTGCAGAACTGAGGCGAGAATAAATCTCTCTCCGTAAGGCAAAATTACTTCCGCTTTGTGCTCGTGGATCTACAGTAATTGCTCCCAAGATACAATAGTTTAGGGATGATAGACGAGTCCTTAGCACTAGGAGATCGCTATCCAGTCAAACGACTTGATACTCGAGACTGAGTATGTATACTAAACTAATATAATAAGATTGATTATCTTAATTCAAGTGATTAAATCTCATTCTGGGGGGTCCTATTTATAGTATGTGGAGGGGTGCTGTGAAAGGGTGTGTCTGCAGAGAGGAGGCTGACTGAACCAGTGCAATGGTTCGAACCATCACACTATTTCAGCCAAACATCACCCAGATTTGTCCAACCGTTGCCACGACGCTTCCACCCGGACCCCTTATCCGCCACATAAGTGCCACGCGTCGGTATAATTCGCCACGTCACCGAATCGCCTATTCCACGCCACCCGAGCCACCGTTTCATTTATCGAAACTAAAGGCTCCTCAATGCTCCTCGCGACGATGCGAACGAGTGCACGTACAAAGCGCCCACTGCGACAAGTGCGACGTGCTCGTGCTCGGCCTCGGCCTCGGAAGGTGCTTTGCACCTTAGGAATTTGAGTTTTAGCCTTTAAAATGCTAAGTCAAAATCCACTTGGGTGCACCATAAGGTCCACCATAGAGGAGCACACTTGATTGTTCCTTTATGGTATAGAGTACTTTATAAATAGCTTACAACTTTCTTGTTTTTCCAATGTGGGATAGCACACCACATTTTCATTTACAAATGACTATCTTTGAGCATTAATTGATCATTCAATTCTTAATAGATTTGAACAAGTAAATATACCAAATTAATCTATTCAACATGTAGATTCCAAAAATATCATTTAATTCCATTAATTATCAAAGTAATTATGGTATTAATTAGCTATTTGATGAGGAGTAAAATACGCACTTCCTTAAGATCATGACACGTAGCTTATTTAGATGAACCTGAGTACCATGGAAGGCCAAACCAGACCAGATCAGACCAAACCAGATCTAGGCAAACTCAAGATAACCTTGTCTTGGGAACGCCGATGAGGAAGTCTCCAGACAAGCTTGCCAGAGCTGTAGATACCAGAGAAGTGAATCCAGACCAAGCTAGAGGAGAAGCCACCAGAGAAGCGGTTTCTGACCAAGCCAGAGAAGCGGCTACAGAGCTAGTGTTAGAGATAATATCCCGACAAAGAATCTGACACCTTTTTAGGGTATATCTCTCTAGGTCTAGGAAGTTACTGTGTAGAGCGCATGCATTAGTGTAGAATTACGGTAATACCCTTTTCTTGTAATCTATATAAGTAGTTCATCCTCATAATAATAAACACGTGATATTCCACACACTCAAATACTCTAAGTTTTTAATATTTCTCTCTTAGCTATGGGAACTCATGTGAATCCAAGAGATCTTCCACCGTAGAATCATCTACGGTGGAAAATGTTGGGGGTCCCGTTTACCCCGATGACTCCTGGGACTTTACAAGCATCAGGGCTGTAGCCTCAGTATACGGGAAGTTTGGGAACTGCCCCGCAACCAGCTAGGGAAGGACATGATCTGAACAGCCCTGACGTTCCGAGGCATTTTAGGCAAATGGGACCTTTGTTCCTGGGGGACATGGACAACATCGAGGATGTGGAAGATACTTCGTGCGAAACCTCTCACAGGGTAGAGCACCAAACCAAAGAACCATCTCTTGAAGATCCAAAGCTGCTGAAAGAAAAAGTTCACCTCATGTAAAAACATATTCAAGAGTTAGAGGCAGAGATAGGAGGAAAGAAGCGTCAAGCCAAAATCGCCGAAAAAGTGAGGGAAAAGGGGAAGAGTAAAACCACTGTTTCCAAGAAAAGGCAGTATTCTTACAGTGGACCATGGCAAAAAGAGGACGAGGAAGACGTTCGGGAGAAAGGGGAGGAGTGGATCCACTCCTCCCATCCTGGCGAACACAGAGCAAACGTCTCTCGATCACGATATGGAGATCGACAGAAGAACAAGCGAGCGATAGGAAGTCGAGCTTATATCCCACGCCTCCAGTCTAGCCCTTTTTCGGAGGAGATTTTAGTTGACGTCTTACATAGCCATTACAAACCAATCAACATGGAATATGACGGTTCGGAGGGTCCAGAGGTGCACATGGCCAGATTTGAAACTATGGTAATGCTCTACCAATATTCTGAGGGAATCAAATGTCGTATCTTCTCTACCACATTGACAGGTCTGGCCTGACAATGGTTTCGAACACTCGGCCCGGGATCTATTTATTCTTTTGAGGAGTTTCATGATCTTTTCATGTGTCAGTTCGCTAGCTCAAAACAGACAACGAAAACAACAATGTTTCTGATGGAAATAAAATAGGAACCAAGTGAAACACTGAAAGAGTACGCGGCAAGGTTCACTATGGCTTCCCTGGCTGTGCCCAGAGCTGAATCACAGATCAAGGGTTACGCCTTCGTTAGAGGATTGAAATAGTGCGCGTTCTTTGAGGAATTATAGTGTGCATTCTTTGAAACACCCGCCATCTAATTTTGACGACATAATGGCTAGGTTGCCCGGATATATTCAATTGGAGGAAGTCAAAGCTGCCCGCAGAGCTGAATACGAACGTAACAAGCCTAAAAGAGCAGATTGAGACCAGACAATACGATCGATCCAATCAAACGACGTTTAGGGGACTACCTCACAGGTTCCTTTTCAGAGCTAAGGAAGCTCAAACACTACAGCAAGCGGTGAACGGCGTAAATCAATTCACTGATTTTACCCCTTTACACACTCGGCAAGAGAAGATCTTCGACATAGTCAAATGGGAGCCATGGTTTCGTGCACCCCGAGGATATGAAAGAGGACATACCAAGTCGGGGCCTAACAACCTTCTATGTCTCTATCATAATGCTTATGGTCACCCAACACAATACTGCCATAACCTCAAATGGCAGATAGAGATATTAATAAGGCAGGGGAGACTGGATCGATTTGTGAAGCAGACACCTCCACCCCATCATCAGGGTAGGGGGAGGGTAAACAGGAAGGGCAATGCCGAAAGGGAGAACGCGGGAACATAGCTAAAAGTCTCCCGACAGAGGAAATGAGAGTAGTACATATGATCATGGGGGAAGAGGATGGCCCCACATCCAATCGAGCGAAAAAATAGATTATCAGAGCTACTAAGGCAGGCCTGTACTCCTCACAAACTGCCCATACTCGTATTGATCGTGACTCGAGTACATTGACATGTGAGTTTGATGGGGAGAAAGTAAAATTTAACGTTTTTTAGGCTTTGGCACACCCCATGGATATCAAAATCGTGGAGCACATTAATATGGTGTAGACTATGGTGGAAGATATCTTGCCCATCATAGGAATGCAGGATTCATTGGATCTCATTCTCCAAGAGAACATTACAGAATGCCCACGAGAAGATAGCGAGGAGATATTTCACACATTGATGTATCTCAGGAGTCAAGAAGGACCAAGCCGTTCGTTGCCAGACAACTTGCCCATTCTGAAGTCCGAAGATAGATTGGTGCCATTTCTCCAGAAGGCACCCAAACTGGAGCTGAAACCATTGCCAAAACACCTCAAGTACATCTATCTAGGAGCGGGAGATACCTTGCCCATGATCATCAGTTCAGAATTGACAATTGAATAAGAGGACAGGGTGAAGGATGTTATCGGGCAATACAAGGAGGCAATATAATGGACACTGGCGGACATCAAGAGAATTAACCCTTCATTATGTGTACATCTAGGGGTGAGCATCGGTTCGATTCGGTGCAAAATCGAACCAAAAATCCAAAACTAAAAACCGAACCGATTGTTAAAATTAGAACCGAACCGCACCAATTGGGGGTGCCAAACCGAACCAGTAAAACCGTCGGTTTCGGTTCGGTTAACCGAACCAATGCAAAAAAAAATCTTTTTTTTTGAAAAAAATCAATTAAAAACCTGTAAAATAATGTAAAAATATAAATATACTTATAATTTATGAAAAAACCAATTAATATATTATAAAATATATAAAATATAAATATATAATAAAATATTATAAAATATAAATACATAAACCAATTAAAAATTAGAAAATTGAATATATATTATAAAATATAAATATATAATAAAATATTAATATTTATCGGTTCGGTTCGGTTTAAAACCGAACAAAAAACTGAAAACCGAAACCAAATCGAAACTTATCGGTTTTTAATTTTCGAAATCGAACCGAAACTGAACCAATAGATTTGGGACCGAACCCCACCAAAACGGTCCGGTTCGGTTCAATTTTGCATTTCGGTTCGGTTTCTTCTCACCCCTATGTACATCACATCTTGATGGAGGAAGAAGCCAAGCCAGTAGGGGACCTGCAAAGGAAGTTGAATCCGGCCATGAAGGAAGTCGTGATGAAAGAAGTACTCGAACTTCTTGACTTGGACATTATATACCCAATTTCATACAGCAAGTGGGTGGTCAGACCGATTCATGTTGTCCCCAAGAAGTCAGGAGTACAAGTGGTAGAGAATGACAAGAAGGAGCTTGTCCCGATGAAGTTACAAACTAGCTGGAGGATGTGTATTGACTACAGGAAGCTCAATCAAGTAACAAGGAAGGACCATTTCCCCTTGCTCTTTATTGATGAGATGTTAAAAAAGCTCGCGGGGAACAAGTTCTTTTGCTTCTTGGATGGATACTCAAAATACATGCAGATCTGGGTTGCCCAAGAGGATCATGACAAGACGATCTTTACTTGTCCCTTTGGGATATTTGCGCACAGGTGGATGTCATTCGGTTTGTGTAATGCCCTGTGCACGTTTTTGAGGTGTATGATGAGTATTTTCTCGGATCTTCTTCAGACATGCATTGAGGTATTCATGGACGATTTTACCGTATATGGTAAAACAAACTTGGAGATGGCGCTAAAGATATGCGTGGAAAAAAGCTTGGTATTATTCATGTTCACAGAAGGCATTGTTCTTGGGCACGTGGTTTCTGAAAGAGGGATTGAGGTAGATAAAGCCAAGGTGGATATCATCACCAAATTGCCATACCCAACTTCAATCAAGCAACTTTGTGGTTTTCTTGGACATGCTGAGTTCTATTGGAGATTTATCAAGGATTTTGCCAAAATTGCACAACCAATGGCCCGCCTTTTACAGAATGACGTGGAATGGGATATCAATAATGAGTGCAAGCAAGCATTAGAGATATTGACGAACAACTTGATCACAACACCCGTAATCCAGCCACCGGACTGGGGCATGCCGTTTGAGGTGATGTGTGATGCAAGTGGCTATGCAGTTGGAGCTATTCTTGGGCAGAAGAGAGGCAAGGAAAGCCATGTTATATACTACGCCTCTAAGACACTCAATGGAGCTCAATGCAAATATACCACCACAGAAAAAGAGCTCTTAGCCGTGGTTTTTGCCTTTGAAAAGTTTTGATCTTATATCATCAGGGGCAAGAAAATTGTTTACACAAATCACACGGCACTGCAGTATCTCATGACCAAGAAAGAGTCTAAGCCTAGACTCATACAGTGGATACTGCTCCTTCAAGAGTTCGATGTGGAGATTAAAGACAAGAGTGGATCTTAGAATAACGTGGCTAATTATTTGAGCAGAATCATCAAGGCCAAGGATGCAGTGCCCATTTCAGAAACATTTCTAGATGAGTACTTATATCATGCCCAGGATGCCAAGAGGACAGAGCCATGGTATGCCGACATAGTGAACTACAAGACCTCGGGGAAATTTTCTCTTAGGTTCAGCGCATATCAGAGGAACAAGATTAAGTTCGAATGCATGGCATATATATGGGATGAGCCACATTTGTGGAAGAAGTGCTCGGATCAGTTCCTAAAGAGATGTATTCCAGAATGAGAAGCTAATGATATTTTTGACCACTGCCATGCCAAAAATGTAGAGGACACTTTGAGCATAAGAGGACAACACGGAAAATTTTGGATTGTGGATTCTACTGGCCCACAATATTCAAGGATGCCTATAAGATATGCAAGGAATGCGAGCAGTGTCAAAGGGAGGGCAACATCACCCGGAGGAACGAAATGCCCATGATGCCTATATTACCCGTAGAAATATTTGACATTTGAGGCATGGATTTCATGGGGCCCTTGCCCTCATCAAAAGGGAATCAATATATCTTGTTGACTGTGGATTACGTATCCAAATGGGTGGAAGCAAAAGCAACATCAACCAATGATTCGAAAGTAGTGGGTTTTTTCTTGAAGTCCAATATCTTCAGCAGGTTTGGCGTGCCCAAGGCGATCATCAGTGATCAAGGGACGCATTTTTGCAATGCAACCATCGAGAAGTTGTTCAATAAGTATGTGCTTACTCCTGCATACCATCCACAAGGAAATGGGCAATCGGAGCTCTCCAACAGAATCATAAAGGTTATCTTGAGAAAGACAATTGGACCAACTGGTAAAGATTGGAGTATGCTTCTTGATGATGTATTAGGGGCATACCGTACCGCTTTCAAGACACGAGCACAAGGCATATTGGGCAGTCAGCAAGATGAACTATAAATGGGACGCTGCAGGGCAAAAGAGGAAACTCCAATTGCAATAGTTAGAGGAGATAAGACGTGAAGCTTATGACAATGTTGCTCTTTACAAAGAGAGATTGAAGAGAATGCATGACCAGCTCATCAAGGTCAAGACATTTGAACATGGGCAGAATGTTCTACTTTACCAATCAAGGTTCAAACTCATGTCTGGAAAGCTATCAAACAAATAGATTGGGCCTTATGAAGTGCAAGCCCAATATCCGAATGGAGCAGTGGAGATTAAGGATTTCAAATCCGAGAGCATTTTCAAAGTGAATGGTCAATGCTTGAAGGCCTACTATGGGCAAGAGATGGAGGATGATCCAGAAGCTCTGAAGCTTCAGGACCAAAAAGCGAACTGAGGAAGGCAAGACGTCGTGCACACGACGATAACTGGAGCGCTGGCCAGGAGGCAACCTGGTATGTTTTTTTGCTCTATTTTTATTTTTTATTTTTCTTTTGTTTTGTTTTGGTACGTGGAGAAGGTTTTTGCTTTTAGTGTGCAGGGCAGGATAGGTAGTCAAGAAGAAAGAATGAGCGTGGGCTCAATGATGTCAGCAGATAAGGCATAACCGTCAGTTTTCAAACTGACGGACGTGTCAAGTTAATTTTCAAAAAAGCAACTGACATGACTTGCCCATGACTCTTACCCTCTCCACGTCAGCCATCAATGCCATCATGAAAATTTTAAATCAAAATTGTCCCTCTCTCCCCACTCCTCCGGTAACTTCCTTCACTCTATCTTTCACTAAAAATTCTAACTCTCTCTTATCTCTTCCACAATGGTGAGCACTAGGCCAAAATTCCCGAAGAAAATCGCACTTGGCACCTCCATTGATCTCACCACTACTCCAACACCACCAAAGACCAAAGGCAATTGCAAGATGACTGCCTCTCCCTCCACAAAAAACCCCAACCAAACCTACCCCAAAATTGCCTACACCGACAAAAATAAAAGAAGTCGAGGCCGCAATTGAGAAAGCGACCGAGGAAGCCCCTGCCATTGACCAGCCAAAGGCGGAGCCAGCAAAAACGAGAAAAAAGTGCATCATGGTCCCGACGATCAAAGAGAAGGGACCCGTTCTGCCCGAGTCAGAATCAGAATCTTTCTCTACCGGGAAAAGTCCAGATAAGGTCGCCACTCTTCCCGTACCCATGACGGAGGAGGCGGCGGAAGAAGAAAAGGTAGAGGATGAAAAGGAAGCAAACGTAGCGGCGGCGGAGGAGGCTGAGCTAGAGAAAGAGGAGGCGGGGCAGAAGGAAGAGCAGACCACCTAGATGGAAACCACCGGGACCACCGAGATAGAAACTAACACCACCAAGACGACATCCTTGTCGTCTCAACTAAAAAGAAAGCGAATATCCAACACAACGGTGAGATCGAGACCTTCGAAGAAGGGGAAAGAGATCAAGCGCTATGAGGGGCCAAAAAATGCAAAGATAATGGGCCCTCTGACAAGAATCATCGTTGGGCCCAAGACCGTTGATTTTAAGGCTCTGCAAACCGAAAGTGTGGACAAGGAGGTCAGGGCATATTTCAAGGCAAATGGGTGAAAGAAGTTCCTGGATTGGTCAGGAAAGATTTACGAGGGTTTGGCAAGGGAGTTCATCCAAAACTTCGAGGTAAGGAATCCGAACAGGATAGGCCTCGGGACAAAGGTGATCAAGTTTGAGTTGATGGGGCAAAGAAACACCCTCTCCAACAACGATTTTAATCAATTTCTGAGCATGGCGACCTTGGTCGAGTTGAAATCGGAGGACTATAGGAAGGCAGCAAGGGAAACACCGGAACAGGCACCGACCGACTGGGCCGAGAAATTGAGAGTCGTCAGAAGAGGCGGCGAGTACAAGTCTGGGGCACTAAGGCCAACGAGCTCAAAAGCGGGCCACTTAGAATTTGCCACCGAATTCTTGCCTACAGCTTCCTTGGCAAGAAGGACAGTAGCAATTCTATTACCCAACAAGAGTTATTTTTCCTTTAGTGTATGGCTACGAGCAAGAGGGTCAACTTCGGGGCGTATGCAGTCAGCCACTTCAAGGATATCACGAGCCATCCTAAGCAGCGAATCTCCCTCGCTCACTTGGTCACCATCTTGGCCAAGAGCTTGGGGATTCTGGATTATGAGGCATCTGGCTTGACCAATATGCATGAGGAGTTCTTAGACCTCGCGTGCCTTTAGATGATGCAGAAAGTGGAATGGGACGATCAAGAGAAGTCTCTAAAGTTCATTTGGCCTGCCCAAGAAGAGACCCCAGCAAACTTAAATTCCTCCTCTACATCAAGACCCGTGAGAAGGATGAGTATCCCGCTGGAGATGGAAAGATTAGAAGTGTTGGAGTGGCTGGCTCGGATTGAGGATAGTCAGGCCACGTTGAAAGAAAAGTTAGACGCCACATATGAAGCCCCAATGTCGTTGCTCAAAGGTACCATTGTGAGGTACCTTGCCCCCTAAAGTGTTTTCTCCCTTTTTGTTTTTAGTTTTTTGTTTGTTTTTGTTTAGATTTTAGGTTTTTAGTTTTTGAGTCTGTTTTAGTTTTAGGTTTGGGGTTGACCTATGTTGCCAATCGTTGTTTGTGGTTTTTTGTTTTTTGTTTGTGTCATGGTCCATCCCATTTCTCCACCCACTTTGCCAGAGGCAAAGTGTGTGAACAGGGGAAGATGATGGCCACTCCTTTGTGTGTGTGTGTGTGTGTGTTTTAAAGCTTTCCATACTCACTCACTTTGCCCAAGACAAAGTGTGCGGGTACGGAAGGCTATGTCTTTCATTTGTGGAGTTCTCGGAGGTCCATGAGTTGACCCTTGACCCACTTTGCCCAAGGCAAAGTGTGTGAGTGGGGGCCGCCTACATGACTTCCGAGTCTCCCTTTTCTTTTGTTTAGTTGTGTCATCAGCATCTTAGGATTTATTTTACTCCATCTGTCCCAATAATCAGAGTTGTATTAAGAAAAAAGTTGTATGACCCATATATTTATGGATTTATTAATTAAATTTTAAATATTGTTAACAATCCTCTTCAATTTGTTGTTGCCGCCCATGGCGAGCAGCTGGAACAGTGAACGCCGCCGGGCGAGCAATCGGAACAGTGAACGCCGCCGGTGCGAGCCGCCGGAACAGTGAACAGATGAGAGAGCTTATGAATACCACAACTTCTGAACACCAAAACACTATAATTTCGATTATGAACACCAAAACACCACCAGAAATCAAAAAATGGAAATCTTTCAATTTCTGAAATTAAAACAACAAAAATAAAAAACTCTAACAATTATGAACACCAAAACACCACCACCTCTCGGTCGACGGCGAGAGGTGGTAGGCGAGAGCCGGAAGCGGAGGGCAGCGACAATTGCGGCGGCGCAAGGGTGGAGGCGAGCCTTAATTTATGGAAAAAATAGTAAGAGAGATGAGGCAGCCGAGGGCGAGAGGTGGTGGGCGAGAGCTGGAGGCGGAGGACAGCGGCTGCTGCGGCGCAAGGGTGGAGGTGAGGCTAATTTCCGGCGAGCTCTAATTTCTGGAAAAGAAAAAAAACAGAGTAGGAGAGAGAAGGCGGCCGACGGCGAGAGGCGGTGAGGCGAAGTGAGAAGAGGGGTGGTGGGCGCTCTACGCCGCCTCTGCAACAAGCTCGCGAGGGTGGCAGGGGCGGCACAAGGGTGGAGGCGAGAGGGCGGCAGATGGTGGAGGTGGGAAGACGACGGAGGTGGCGCAGCTCGAAGGGTGGAGGTGGAAGGGCGGCGAGGTGGCGCGATGGTGGAGATGGGAGAACGACGGAGGTGGCGAGGTGGGTGGGCGGTGGAGGTAAGAGAAGGTGGAGAGAGAAAGAGAATTAGGGTTTAGATTTAATAGGTATATATAAATGTATTAAGTTAATGTTAAACATTTCTTAATTATGTCCCAATTTAGAAATGGGACAAGATTATTGGGACAGAGGGAGTACTATTTTGAGTATGGAGAAATAAGGCCAAGCAAGTTTTTAGAATTTGTATAGTTTTTTACGCGATTGTATGTAGATAGGCATGACGAATCGATTTGAGCATGAACCTTCTGAGTTTTGAGCCTAATTATAATACATATCTTGACCAGCATATTTTTATTCTTGTGTGTGTGTATACGAAAGTGCATTTTGGGCATAACTAGAACTTGCATGCTACTCTTAGTCAAGGCTCTATTAATCTAGATGATAATTGCTTAAATGACTTATGCTAATTTTTTTCTTCTTATTAGCCCACTTATGCCAAAATGGCTTACCCACCATTAATCCCTTGTGAGCCCCTTTGAGCTTAGAATAAATTCTTTCGACTCACTCATAAAAATGTCCTGAATTTAATAGCCTACCCGGTCAAAAGGACTTAAGAGCAGAAAAGCAGAAAAGGGAAAACAGGAGGAGAAAATAGGGGAATCAAAATGGGCAAAATGCCAGAGCAAAAAGGAAAAGTAAGATCTAAGGATGAGCAGATAGTATCTAGACTAAGGAGTGGAGATATATAGAGAGTGCATGCAAGCCTATGGTGAGCCTTTGATATAATATTTCTTGAGCGTAAATAGAAGCCTAAACACATGAGAAATTAAGTGCTGGAAAGGATTACACCTCGATTGCTCATTTCGAATTTTGACTAACTGATAATCTGCGCATTTTACTCTCCTTGTTCGAAAATTCTTGTTTTGGCCATGATGCTCTTCATAGTTTATCTTTCCTATTTTGCTGACTCGTGTCTTGAGTCTTTTGTTATGTCTTTTTGGGGAAATTGCGCGTGCATGCTTGAGGACAAGCATGGTTAAAGTGTGTGCGTGTGACGAGCCCAAATTTTGTGCTCTTTTTCTTTGTTGTGTCTAGGTCTAGGTCGAGTCTTTATGTGTATTTTTGTTTATTTTTCGTGTTTGGGAGGACACTTGTTTGGATAGGACCTCGTGGAACTATAACGGGCAAGATGGAGTGAATCTAATGAGATCTGGGAGGGCACCTCAACAATCAAGTCTAACGAAGCCTGCACTTTGGATGCAATTCAAAGATCGAGAGTCACATATGCTGACCTGCGGGGCATGATGTTGATCAAGTAGGTAGTACCGCTCAAAAGAAGAGCTCTATCGAGTCCTGGGCATTTTGGAGCTGATTTTTGGGAGAGCGAGTTGATGCAAAGGCTATTGTCGTCGACCAAGATGTCGGCCTGACTTACGCTCGGAAACCAGCATCCACCGCGAGAGGTATCGAGGACAACAAGGCCTACAATAAATTATAAAATTAAAATCCAGATACTAAAAAAATGGGAGAGTAAATAGTGGATTGGAGTTCCCTAAATTATAATGAAAACGAAAAGAAGAAGAAGACACTACAAAAAAATACATGATTCCCGGCGAAAATCACCGGCGGCCGCGCCGTCGACGGCGATTCCCGGCAACACTTCGACGGCGGAGCAGCCGACCCGTATTTTTTAAATTTGCAGCGTAAATAGCGGCGGCATCATAGCCGCTGGCAATCTCCGGTGGTCTCGCCGCTGGTAATGATCCCGGCCGTCGCAAAATATTTATTCATTATTTTTTTTAATTTTAAAATTAGCGGCGGTAAAATACCGTCGGAGATCAGTGGCGGTCCAGAAAGCCGTCGGTGAATGGCTCGGGCCGGACTTTAGCGGCGGTAATGGGTCGCCGCTAATTTTAAAGCCCGAAATCGGGCTTCCAGCCCTAGCAGCAACAGATTATTCAGCAACCCTCTCCGCCCCGCCCCCTGCCCCCTGCCCACCCTGCTGCCATTGTCGCCGTCGTCGGTCGCCGCCGTCGCCCCCATTGTTTGCCTCCGTCAAGATGAGGTACAAGCCGTTTCTAGGCGAGCACGTGAGAACCGATACTCTGAGCCCGATGGAGTCAGTACAGGGATCAGCCGACACGTTGGAGGGTCTCAGTCGAGTCGTATTCTGCAGCAGGAGTCTGGTTAGTAATTATTTATTAAGTATTTATCTTAATAAATATATTTATATATATATATATATATATATATTACTTTATTTATCTTATATACATGCATGAACAGATCTCGGATGGTGGAGTCCCTCAGGATGCGGCGAACTATAGCACTTTCCTTCACCTCCACATGCGCAGAGATGGAAGTTTTATGTCAAACAGGGATGCCAGACTTGATGTAAGTGTTTAAGTTTAATCAAATATTAGTAATACATAGTGAAATGTATTTATTTTCTAATAATTGTGCACTGTTATGTATGAATTAGGCGGAGATTCATCGTGTTGCTGCTGATACAGGACGAGAGGACCGATTCGATGAGGTCTACTTGGAGCTCGTACGTCCTGGTAGGTCACGGCTCTACGGCACTGGAAGTGCCGGTGTGAGCCAATTTAGTAGGGGGTCTACTGCTAGTACAGGCACTTCTGCGATGACTCATCGGATGTATGAGACTCGGATCTCCACTCTCGAGGAGCACCTCCTGAAGGCTGACGAGGATAGGGCTGCAGCAATTGCGGCCCAAGAAACAGCATATGAGGTCGAACGAGCAACACGTGAGGCCCTTGAGCAGCAGTGGCTCAATTCGAGGAGATACTGAGGGGGTCGGGTCGGCTACCCTGACCAGCACTTCTACGTATGTGGACATGTTGAACTATTTTATTTATGTTATGTTTTGGAACAAACAAAATTACACTTGCACTTTGTTTCTCATTTGTGTTTTGTTGAACAATTTAATTATTTCATATTTTCAAATCGTTTTCCATCCCCTACTTATTGTGAGTGAATTCAACGTATGCAAATGAATTGAAAATATATTATAATTAAAAAATTAAAATACTTATGCTCTTTATTAAACTGCGATTTTATAAAAAAAGAAAAGAAAAAACCTAAAAAAACCCTTGAAAGCACAAGAAAAGCAGACTAAGGGCCGAGCCTCATTAAAACTTTTTTACGGAAAATCCAAAGGGAAAAATCGTAAAAAGGAAAAAGAGTACTCGTCTACAAGACGAAAAAGAAAGAAGGAAAGAGCGAAAGAGAAAGTTTCCGGAACTCCGGCCTAACCATCGTCCCCAAACAATCCCGGCTCTAACCCCACGAAAACCATAACCCAAACAGCTCGGAAGGCAAAAAGGACGGTGAGACGCCGTCGCCAAAAATCTGCCAACCTCAAACGAGCCCAAACCAAAAGAAGGGAAGCTACACGGCCGGTTATACGCCGTCGCCGTAAGCACCCCCACAACCCACAACCCAACCAAACCCCACGAAGAAAGCAGAAAGGGTAGCTACCCGGCCGGTTATACGCCATCGCCGTAAGCACCCCACTACCGAGAACCCAAGCCAAAAGAAGTCGGCTCCACCCAACTAAACTCCATGAAGGATTAATAAACCAGAGGCAAAATACTTATGCTCTATAAAGTAGATTGATAAAAAAAATTAATAACATATAAATTAATAAATAAATATATTTTTTCGACATAAAAATATGGATATATATGCAAATGAATTCAAAAATACATTAAAATTATCAAATTAAAATACTTATGGTTTATAAACTATATTGATAAAAATAAAAAGATAAAAAATTAATTAAAAATTAAATATTAAATATTTTTTTGCCATAAAAAATAAGGGCGGAAACGAGACCGATCCGTAATTAACAACATCACTTAGATATCATCTCGTCATATTCTAATGTTATGAATATATGATATATATTATATATCGAAATAGAGTTTAAATGAATTAATAAGTAATATATATATCAATAATACGAGTGTTTTCTACTGGTGACCATTCGAAAGGAACTTCAAGGTTAATCGTACTTGACTTAGAGCACAACTAAGATAGGTGACCCACTGGAAAGTTCGTCTAAGGTTTGAAATACTGTATAAATACGGAAATACTTGTGGATATAAATAAAATAAATAAAATAATAAAATAATTAAAAATTAAACTTAGCGGCGGCAGTTGGCCGCTGGCAATTGGCAGCGGCCATAGGCCGCCGGTGATAGTCCGGCCACGGCGAGCCATCGGAAACCGGTGATTTCATAATTTTTTGTAGTGAGATTAGACAAGAAATAATTGTCTGCTGCTGCTGCCCCAACTTATTAATTCTTGGCAGTTCGCATGTTTGTTCCCGTTTACAAAATATTTGTTCGATAAAACAAATCACTGAAGAAGGTCCCAATGAAGAAGAAATAGGATAAATATGTGTTGTTGTGTCCATGGTTTTCCTGACATTATTGTTTTATATTGTCAATTTCAATATTTGGATTTTATCGAATTATTTCCATTCCCATGTTCTTGGCTTCTGTAGCACTTCTCATTACTTATACGTTTTTTTTTTTTTTTTTTTTTTGAGGAAATTACTTATACGTTTTAGATTCTCTCTCTTTTTTTCGTTTTTTTTTCTTTTTCCTTTGATCTTTATGTTGTTTTATGGCATTTATAGTGTAGAATATAGGGCTGGAAAAATATACCGAAAACTCGGTATACCGGCCATACCGTACCGTAAAATACCGAATTTAAGGTATACCGATTTTTTTGGTAAGGTATGATACCGTACCGAAGATTTACGGTAAGGTAAAGGTATGGATTTTTCAGATACCGGGGTATACCGGTGTATACCGATACCGCGGTATATACCGAAAAAATCAATAAATACCGTATTAAAGGTATATACCGGAACACGGTATGATACCGTATTACTGGTATACCGAATATTACTATATATACCGGTGATGCGGTATCATACCTTATTCCGGTATACCTTAATATTCAGTATATACCGGTAATAATGTACAATACCTTATTCTGATATACCGCAGTTGTCCGTATATATTGGTATACCGAAAATCGCGGTATATATCGTATCAAAATCTATAGTTTTAAAATATATAATATATATTTTTGTGTTTATATTTTTAAAAGTATTTATAAATTTTATAAAATGATGTATATAATCTATATTATGTGAATATATACAATTGTACATGAATTTATAAATATCATCAAATGATACAAAAACAAATAAAATACAGTATATAGTATAAGTGATACAATAAAATAAAATTGTTTATTTTGATATTATAGTATAGTTATAATATATAACTAAAATTATTGTTTTACAATAGATTATACATCTAACTTATAATAGTTACATATATAATAGCATAGTTATAATATTAGTATTATATTATAAATAATATTACGTCTAACATATAATTATATGTAACTTATAACATCTATATAATTTACTATATATTACATGAATGCATACAAGTATGCGAATATAAATATCATCAAATGATATAAAAGTGAATAAGTATGTAAGTTATATCAATATACTGTGTTATGATATCAATATAAATAATTTATACTATATTAAATTATATAACTTACATACTATATTATATTTTATTCACTTTTATATCATTTGATGATATTTATATTCGCATACTTGTATGCATTCATGCAATATATAGTAAATTATATAGATGTTATAAGTTACATATAGTTTATGATTTAATATAATTGAAATATTTATATTGATATTGTAACACAATTATAATATAATATTTGAATTTGCTTTTGTTGAAGTTTAATTGACGAGACTTGAGATGTAGACAATGTTAATTTTGTTATTTTGTGTAGTATATGAATAATTTTCTTAAACAAATTACATCTAACTTACAACATTAATACAACTTATTATATAATATATGAACATGTAAGTACGAAATTATAGATATAATCAAATAATATAAGTATCTTATAATTATATGATAGTGTTGTTTATATTAATATATATATATATATATATATATATATAATAACATAGTTTTATTATCATAATCATGTGACGTGAGTTACATGGTTATATTGTATAGTATATATAATTATGATTATTTTTCTAAACTAAATTATACCCAACTTATAACATAAATATAATTTATTATATAATTTATGCATATATAAGTATGAGACTATAAATATGATAAAATTATATACTTCCATGAGTTATACAATTTGATATAACTATTATGTCGTTATTATATTTATTAAATATTATTCATTATCTAAACATATTTTAAATAAATAAGTTATCAATTTTTTACCGTATTAAATTTTTTCGATTTCGGTAATACCGATTATTTTGGTATACCGTTAAAGTGCGGTATACCGTGAAAGTACGGTATACCGAAATTCGGTAAGGTATACCGAAATAAAGGTACGGTAAAGGTTTTGTATATTCTCCATACCGTACTTAAGGTATACCGAACTAAGGTATACCGTATGTAAAGGTAAGGTAAAGGTATGAATTTTCTCCATACCGGAGGTAAAGGTAAGGTATAAGGTATGGTCGATTTAATAAGGTATACCGTACCGTGCCACCCCTAGTAGAATATATTATTCAGTGATGGTGAATAGTCACATTGTGATTATCCATAAGTTACTTAAATAGAAAAAATTTAATTTATTTAATTTGTTTTTTAAAATAAAAATAGAGGGTTTAAAGTATAAAAAGGGTTTCCAAAAAAGAAAACACATAATCTTTGTGGACGGACACACAATTATTTATTTTATAAATATAAAATACTATATACTCTCTTCATTAAAAATATACATAGTATGAGACAATACGACGAAAAAAAAAATTATGCATGTTTATGGGATGGAGGGAATAATAAATTTAAATTAATATTTTTATTACTATAAATTAAAATTTAAAAAGTCATATACCCTAACATTAAATTTAATCAACTCATCCACTAAATAATTATTAATTTAATT